>NC_050580.1:214683661-214793083 GCF_011100635.1 Trichosurus vulpecula | reverse complement strand
ACAACAACGGGTAGCAACAACAAAAATGTCAGCCTTAAATTAACTGAAACCAGGGAAAGGAGATCAGGGTCAAAAGAATAATTCCTGTTCACCAATCACCCTTGAGCAATGCCGTAAGTTTTCGTGAGGTAACCACCACATTTTTTTAACTCCCAGGAAGAAATGAGCCAGAAAAAGTAGTATTTCTGTTATAATTATTTAATTACTACTATGATGTATAGAAATGATATTGTGCCACTGGGAGGAAAACGACAGTTGATGAGAATGTAGCAAGCACCTACAATGTGCCCAGCTCTAGTGAGAGCACAAAAAAACAACAGAAGATATAATCCTGACTCTCAAAGAGTTTACATTCAAAAGGGAATACAAGTTGGAGAATTGCTAACTTCACTCCAAAGCAACCATAGGTATCCCTCCTCTAGGACCCATGAGATGCAAACTCTAGCCCCTGCTAGCCTGCTTGGGGAGTAGTGAGGGTTGTGAGGAAAGTAATGAGAGTAGGAAATAGTGAAGGAAGCAACAACATTGAGGTGGTGGGGTGGTAAGTGAAAAAGCAGGAATTCAGGGGTGCTGGGCTCTTACCTGCTCCCATTCAAGAAACCTTTCTGATCCCAAAGGAGAAGTTCTTGCCCATTATATTTTGCAAATATTACTTTAAATTTTATCTAGGAGCATTTTTATTAGAACAGTTCCACGTGCAGTAAATTGGTTTTTTTGCGGGGTCTTTTTTGTTTGTACAGATTATCGGTCTCTCTGATAAGACCACTCTGTGCTCATTTGACACGAAAGTCACATTTTTGTGGTTTCAGTACAGCTTTTACCAGTGATGGATTCTCTTCCTCAACCTCAGTTGCCTGTAATTTCAACATAGTCTCTCACATCTCTGTTCTGTATTCATGAGTGATAATTCCATGTACTATGACTATTTTTTTCTATTTTCTTTTCAAGCCGTTATACTTCTGCCTAGGATGGTGATAAACTAGAAATATGACAATCACTCCATCTTTATGGGAACAAGGCAACAAACATTTATTGCTTCCTATGTGCCAGACACTGTGTGCTAAGCACTGGGAATTTTTACATTGGAAATCTTCATGCCAGCCAGAACCAAAGAATGAATATATCTCATCACTTTTTTTTTTAGCCTGATTACGGCCTAAGAGATATTGAAAACTAAGTATATATTTTAGGTACTAGGAATTTTCTATGTATGAATCCAAACCATTCTCCTGACAGAAGCTACATATCAATGTGTATAGATATAGATATCTATTTAGTTAGATATCTATATCTATCTATCTGTATCACTTTATTCTCATAAGGTTTATAAAGCCCTTTCCTCACAACCCTATGAGGTAAATAGTACATGTAGCATTATTTTTCCCATCTTGCAGACCAGGAAACAGAAGTTCAGATATTAAGTGATTTGCCTGAAGTCTTGAAGTTGGTAAATGATATTTTGGACTGTCATTCTGCATTAGCTGCCTCTGACAGTGAGGTATGTTGTATCAGAATGATTTATGGAGGAATGTTGTATAATTTTCTGGGGTGAAAGGAGGGAGGTTTAAAGGCAGGATAGATTATACTCTCTGTGGAATATTTTAGTTATGGTCCAAAGAGAACTTTTTTTTAGCTCTTTTCTAATTGGCTTGAGAAAATGAAACCTACCATTTCCTACATTGTCATCTCTTGTTGGTTTTTGCACAGAGGAGCTACTTCTTTCAAGATTACATGAGTATATTTATTTTTAAGGTAATTTTTAGGTCAGAATTCTTAAATTTTGTGTGTTATGGACCCAGGGGTGCCCTGGTAAATGTTTAACAATTGGCTCTCCCCCTACCCTTCTCCTACTCCCCATGCATGCTGGACAAACTTTTAAGTTTAATCTTCTTTATTAACACTTTTCCATCACTTTTTAAAATCTAGACAATTACCAAAATAATAAATCAAGCCCTGATCTGTAGCCTTTACTGTTTTCTGAGGTGTAAATGTTCACACTAAAAAATTAACAATTGGCTTTATAAGCTAACTCCAACACAACCCTGTGTGGACACTTCTGGCAGTCTGGTAAAATGATGCTTTTAAATGTATAAAATGTAATATTTAAGATTACAAAGGAAATACAATTCTAATTTTTAAAATTTTAATTTTAAAAAAGTTTTCAGATGCCAATTTAAGAATCTCTACTCAAGATCAAAGGAAACAACATTCTGACAAGTAAGTCATTAGAGACAGGACTGTAGTGCTTAAAGCATGCTACATGACATAACCATGTAGAAGATTTAACACAGCTAAGGCATGAGAGTTTTCTTGAAGACAAAAATCTGTATCACTAGAAACAGATGGCCAACTGGTTATAGCAGATTTTTGCATATTAAGAGCTATCTATCAAACTAGTAATTCTAATGTTTTAGCCAAATAAGCAAATCTCAGAGGGTTGGTTGAAGAAACCATTCACCTTCTGTTGTTGAAAAGCTAGGGGAACAACAAACAACAACCCAGAAGGAGACCTTCTTATGCTATCTTTTGTAAACAGGGAGCAGATCTCAAAAGCGACTATGTGACATATTGTTTCTCTCTTGGTGAAATCTCCCCCTGGTTGGATTGTAAGGCTTTGATTAACTTAAATGCTCCAATAATGAGGTATTCTTTTTATTTGTTTAACTAATGCTTAACCTCAAAGTCTCCTTTATTTCAATCTCTAAAAATGCTTCTAAAATGTGTTAATGCAGTTTATCTGAGTTAGGAGATATAAATTCTAAACAAAATGAGATTTTTCCTTGGAGACTGACTGAGGATTATACTGAGACCTCAAAATAATCATCATTTTGAAAATCAACAATTTCAGCTTTCAAGAAGGCAAAGGAGTATAACTATTTCTGGTATGATCTATAAATGGAAAGCTGACTTTTGGCTTGGTCAGTTGTTTTTGTTTGTTGTTACTTTCTTCTTTCTCTCCAAAAGTTAAGTACAGAAGAACAATTGGCTAACTGAAGGTTCTGGTTCCAATTAATTAAGAATTTATTGCATTATTTATATTGTCCATTAAAAGCAATTTTTTCCCAAGGAAAAATTGTTTCTTTCCTTACTAGCCATGTTTTCATTTGGTTCATAAGCCTGTAAGACACATTTTATTATCCATGAATTGAGGGGAAATATAGCAGGATCAGTAAGCAAAAGTACATTTCTGCCAACATATATTTTGCTAATGCATTCAATGACAGTGAACTGGAGCCCAGTTCAGCTTTGTTCCCATTCATTGCACACTTGAACCTGTTCCAGGAGAAATGTAGACACATTAAAAAGGTCCACAACATCACGTAATTCCCAGGAAGATTTCTAGTCTCAAGCAAGACTTCACGAAGTACTATTGATGTAATACTAAAGGTAACTTATCTGAAAGGTAGGCCTTAATTCTGATATTGAGGATGGAGTCCATTTTCAGACAGTCCACATTAGACATTCCCAATTTTTTCTAGTTTAGTCTTCCTTTATCTTTTCTCCATTAACTACTATAGTCCAGATAGGGGCAGATTAGTGGCCAAGAAAGGTAGACAAGCTAATGTTTTAAGCAAAATATGCTGGTGACGGTCTTGTGTTTTCTTCTTTATTGATGCAGGAATAGTCACTGAGAAGTCTGCTTAAGTTAAAAAGGAATGGCATTAGTGGATTAAGGTATTTTAAAAATACATTTTAAAGGTTCAGAATCAATAACAATGTAGGAACATTTATCAATGATATTAAGATCTAGTATTTACAGGGTGTTTTTAAGTTTACAGTGTTTCATATATGTTATCTCATTTGATCTTCATAACAACCCTAAGGAGGTAGGTTCTGTTATTTATTTTTAGAGATGAAGACACTGATGCAGGCAGAGGTTAAGTGACTTGTCTAGGGTCACACAGCCACTAAGTATCTGAGTAAGAGTTTGAACTCAGGTCTTTTTGACTTCATATCCAAGAAACACTATATTGTTTAGTGTCTGGCCCAATCCTAGGCACCAAGGATAGAGACAAAAATATCCCTGACCTTAAAGAGGTTACATTCTACTTGAGGGAAATAAGATATACATATTGCCCTGGCTATGGACTCATTATCTCAATCTCCACTTGCCCTGGCAGGCTGAATCCCCAGAGTTTGGTTCATACTTCTTGTATCAGCAAGGCAATAATCACAACATTGACGACAATTGTGAGTATGCCTGTGTAGTTCTGTATTGCAAAATATAAGAGACTCTCCTTATAAAAGGTAGAAGAATTAAACATTTATTCAGAAACCAGAGAACTAAATCCCAAAACCAGTAAGTCCAACCCATCCAAGCAGCAATCAAATCCCCAAACCAGTAAGACCACATCATCATAGCAGTCAGGAACTTAAGACACAATATCACAGCATGGAGCCTCGCCATCCCATTAGCCTTCCCTCCTGCTGGGGCCTCCTCACAAACACTCACAAATCCTAGCTCACTCCTTGCCTGTGTCCTGATCCTCCTACAGTTCTAACTTGCTCTGAGCATTTCCTGCTCCACCCTTCCGGTTCTACTCTTTCCCATAAGCTCCTCCCACCACATGTGACTTAGGCTTCCTATGACATAAGCAGGTCACATGGGCCTATTAATGGGTGGGAAAAATCTTCAAATTTACATTACCACTTATTTGACCCCAAGATCTTTCTTATCCATTACTTGGGTCAGTAGGAGTTTGGGGATAACTGGTGTCAACAAAACTTTACACTATAACAGGCATAGCACAAAATAAGCATATAAAACAATATCATCATTCCCCCCTCAAATTAATGGGCTCAAAATCTTGGGGTAAAGGGCAAAGGTCTCGTTCTCCATAGTTTCTGCCTGCTAAAATTGGACGTAGAGCTGTCCCTGCCTCAAGAGGTCAAGAGTCCCAATCAAGAGGTCAGTTCTTTAGCTGGCATCTGGAGATTGGTGGACCCCAGGTCCAGGGATGACACATCACAGTCATGGACAGGTCAAGGGTGACAGATTACAATTGTGGACAGGTTTGAGGGTGACATCCGGCTTAAAGCAATTAGGATCTGCAGGTGGATGGTACTAAGCCTGCAGGAAAGAAATCTAGCAAACAAATTTAATAGATGAAAAGCCAGGAAGAAACAAGGAGACTATCATAGCCTCATTCACAGTAGATACATGAGTCAAGGTACAATTTGGAAATCATCTTCTCCCGAATAAACAACAGTTACAATATTATCATTCCCATGTGTTATAATTTCTGCAAACCTTTGGAACAGGTCTGGCTTCCATTTTACCTGTACTATAGCTCCCAATTTTATTCTATTAGTAGAACCAAACCCTTCCTTTCCTGTGATAGTTATTTTGGAAGAAGAGTCAGTTTTCACAAGGGGTATTGTTTCACAAGGAATAATATCATTGAAATATTCTGTCATTTTTACAAAACTGTATAGGTCCTTCACCCAAATTCTGGAATGTCACAATAATTTCTTCTCCTTGATAATTAGAGTCTATCACTCCAGCCAATACATGTATTCCCTTACCTTGCTAATCCTAATTTAGGTAATATCCATCCAAAATGAATTCTTAGGGGATTCTCATATCTCTTTTCTATCCAACTAAACAGTCTTCTAAAACAATTTAAATCATATCCTGCCAAAGCAAGTATTCCTGGATATGGTGGTGTCATATCTTCCCTCACAGTCCAGTACTCAATATTTTGGATCTTATGTGTTTGCTGTTTTCCAATTTGCCATTTGGGTCATCATTCTGGTTAGAGGTGTCCTGTATATCCTCAGGGTCTATAATTCAAATTATATAACACAGTGAACAAATTATCCTTCCAATGTTGTGATGAATTATTAGAACTTAACTTTCTTAACTGTTCTTTCAATAATCACTTCATTCTTTCAGTTAACCCAGATGCTTGTGGAAATATGGAATATGATATATCCACTCCATGTTGTTTAATACACAGTAGCTCTTCATTTCACTTACCTTTGAAATGTGACCCATTGCCACTTTGAATCTGCATTGGGGCTACCATAATATAGACTTATGATACCAGAGTTTTACAGGTGTTTCTTAATTGCATTCTTTTAAGGACAAGCTGCTAGTACACCGGAATAGGTGTCAACACAAGTACATATGAATTTACATCCTTTATCTTGGGGTAGTAGTCCAATATAATCTATCTGTCAGATCTGGGCTGGAACTTTTCCCCTTGATAATTCTCCAGTTACTACCTGAGGAACAGTTTGTTCGTTTTCCAATTGACATATACAACATTCCTCTGCTACTTGTTTTAAAATCAATGGGAGATACTAATACCTCGATCTTGTGCCCACTGGTATGTGGCCTGGACCCCTAAATGGCTGGCCATTTGGTGGACCCATTTTGCTAGTACTGGATCATCAGTTGGTGTCAGAGGAGGGACAACATGTTCAGTAGTAATCTTTGCTAGTCGATCAGCATGTGCATTGCACTCACGTGGTATAGTGAGGGCCATGTGAGTGTCTGCATGAAAAACTGACAAATTAGTAACCAAAGACATGTCCCATGTGTCTTCCCATAATTCTTTGCCCCAAATTTGTTTACCATGAATTTCCCAATTTTGATTTTTCTACATTGGCATCCATGTAGCCAACCCATTAGCTACTGCCCACAAATCAGTGAATATATCACATTGTCCTCCTTGTTCTTGATGTACTGCCACAAGTTCAGCATATTAACTACTTCCACCTATCCCAGTACTTTCCAAAGTTCTCTTAGTACCTGGGTTGCTTTCCAATGTCTTTTGTGGCCCAAATATTTTGTGGTCCCATCAGTAAACTTAAGCTTCCTGTGACATAAGCAGGTCACATGGGCCTATTAATGGGTGGGAAAGATCTTCAAATTTACATTAACATTATACTTCTATCCTCAGGGTGCTAAGAGTAACTCCTAAGGGGTAATTTTTTTTTCTTTAGTAGCCAGAAGGTATCACCAATGACCCTTTGCCATTGATTATCGGTTGAGATAGGTATATTGGATAGCGCACCAGGCTTAGAATCAGGAAGACTCATCTTTGTGAGTTCAGATCTGGCCTTGGACCCTTACTTGCTGTGTCTCTATGGGTAAGTCACTTAACCATGTTTGCCTCAGTTCCTATCTGTAAATAAGCCAGAGAAGGAAATGGCAAACATTCTGGTATCTTTGCCAAGAAACCTAAATGGGATCAGGAAGAATTGGACACAACTGACATGACAGAATAATAACAAATTAACCATACCTAATTAGCTTTTATAAAAAGAGTGCCTTACTAAAGTGATATATAGTTAGGTTGGTACACATAACCCCCCAAAATCTGTATCATGATCTGCCACTAGTATATTAAAAATTCAATAGAAAGGGGGCTCAGGCATAGTTGGCACCTGCAGCAAAGGAGAAACACATAGCTCTTGGTGTCTGGAATTATTTTTCATTCCTTCATGGGATATTCATGTACTTCTAGGCATGATGGAGCTTTCTGCTGGGTTCCTTGTAGAATCCTTGAAGCTGCTTTCCTCAGTCTGTCTAATTTGTCCTTGGTTGCTTAGTTCTTCTGGTATTGTAGCTAGGAGACCAGTGAAAAACCCAAACAAAGTCCAGGCTATGAAAATTTTCCAGATCTTTTGAAGATTATGAAGTATTCCTCTAGTCAAGGGCAGGAGTGGGAATCTACTTTGTCCTACCCAAGCAATTCTCTTTTGGAGGCTTTGCTGGATTTCTCTGGCCTCTAGCCTGTCAGATGCTTGACTCTTTGGGTTCTGACCTGGCTTACTGTTTTATAGAAAATCCACATAGTGTAGCTGAATTTCTTCAACCAATACCAATATACCTCTTATGGAGCATCACACTATTTTGCACAAGGACTTCTTGAAACTGAGTCTAAAGAGCTTGATTGACTGATCCAATAAAGATTTCTAGGCCTTTTTCAAATCTAGTTCACACACACACACACACACACACACACACACACACACACACACACATTACTACAAAATATAGGTTAAAAAGACCCAAAGGCCCAAAACATGAAATGTAATGGGTGTGGAGGAAGTCGTACCTAGAGGGCATGTTAGGAAAAACTCCACGTAGTAGGTAGCAATTGGGCTGAACTTTCAGGGTCTAGTCACTGGAAGAGCTTGTGAGCAGGGTTTCTGGCTCTCTGATTTCAACTGCTAATAGCTTCAAGCACTGAGAATGCTGCCAGGCCATTCACATCTAAAGAGTGCTTATTCTTTCCTTCGTTTTAGAGACTGGGCTTTTCTTTCAAGCCATAACATGGGAAAACAGCAAAAAAAATGTGGGGCTTCCAAGGTGCATGATTTTTTTTTCAGCTCATGGTCTCCAGGAGTAACTGTTAATCTTAAGTACTTCTGCAAAGTACATACATACCAAACTAGGTTTATGAGAAATAATACTGGCATTCTCCCCATCTCTGTGGCTGGCTGTGTGACTTTGCCCCAGTCTAGTTTCACTAAGCAAAAAATGCTTTATCTTTGAAAAAGAACTTCTCGTCTCTTAGTGTCCCTTTCTGCATGTATAATAACCACAGCAAACAGCTTGAGCTCTGTTTGTCAACAAATTATTCTTCTATAAATAACAACTGATTTAAATAACACAAACATAAAATTAAATAGGGAAATTGAAACCCTAAATCCAGCTGCAGCAGCCAAGCAAGGATAATGGGAAAACCAGGAAATTAAAGAGATTAACCAGCAGAGAAATTTGGTCTCTTTCTGGAAGAAGGGAGGAAGTGATGGATGATCACTGTCTCATCTATCACCCTGTCCCCCTTGATCAGTCTGCCTACCCTGGAATGAGCTCCATCAACTCTGATGGCTTCTTTCCTGAACTACTTGTGTTGGCTTCTCATTAGCCACCACTGTATATTCCTTGCATCCTCTTCACCTTGCTAAAAGGTGAAGCTTAAGGTCAGAGCCAAGACTAGTGGTGTACTATAGTCAGCTCATGAGAACCAATGGTTAAATTGAGTATTTATACTTTGGAAATCAACAAATGCCACAAATCAGAGATTGATTTATTGTTTTATTAATTGTATAGGCTTAAAGAAGTGATGAAGAAAATGTTAATAATACAGATTAAACTTTAAAGTGTGTCATGTACACATTTATTCAGAAAACTGGTTGCTAAACATTTACCAGTACATTACTGGCCAAGACACTGATAATTTGGGGAAAGTTATCTATACTACTGTAACAGCAAGGCAATAAACACAACATCAATGATAATCATGAATATGCCTATGTAGTTCTGTATCTCAAAGTTTGAAAGACTCTCCATATAGAAGGTAGAAGAAGTAAAACATTTATTCAGACACCAGATAACCATATCCCATAACCAGCAATCTGCTCCCACAACCAGTAGGTCCACTTTATCATAATAGCAAGGAACTTAAAACACAGTATCACAACATGGAGCCTCACCATCCCCAAACCTCTCCAACCCCCTTCTGGGGCTTTCCCACAAAACTCAAAATATAGCTATCACAAGTCAACTTTATTTACCTCAGCTCTAACTATCATGATGACCATTAACAGCCATAATGTCTCTCTCAGCATTTCCTGTGACACAGCTTCCTTTTCCTCTCAGCAAGCTCCTCCCACCACATGTGACTTAGGCTTCCTGTGATGTAAGCAGGTCATGTGACAGGAAAGATCTTCAACTCTAAATTGCTATTACAACTACCCAGCCAACAGGTAGCTGCCCTCCCCCAAGGCTTCCTAGGGATGGCTAACATAATGATGGTTGATAGATAAGGATCCAAATAGATCTTGACATGCTAGATCAGAGGGGTCAAACATATGACCCTGGTCATATTGGTGTATACTTGAGTGTAGGGGAAATATTTTACAATAAATAAAAATACAATAAAACATAGATAATGTTAATATATGGTTTTCTAAGTCATTAAAGACCACAGGGATCCTTATGTATGATTTAATGACTTTCATTTCTATTTGAGTTTGACATAATTATGCTAGAGCATTTGGCTGCATATAATAAGATGAAATTCAGTAGAGAATAAGTGGAAACTGAGATCCAAAGAGGTTAAATAACTTTTTCAAGGCCACAAAAGTAGTATAAAGAGACATTATGTGATTCTAGGCCTTCTGACTGGAAAACCAATGATATTTCTGCCATATTACATTTTCCCTTGAGTCTTCTCTTCTCTAGGCTAAATAAGTCCAGTTCCTTCAACCAATCTACATATGATGTAAAGTCAAGGCCATTTGCCATTCTGGTTACCCTCCTTTGGATATTCTCCAGCTTATACGATATTTCTTTAGCTCCAAATTATAAATCAAAGAAAATTACACTGGAGAATATCTATTGGGCCATACAGATTGAATGAGCTATCCCTTTGAGAACAAGAGAACTCATCTCACCCTAGACAGAGAGTCTTAGGTCTCACCAAGATTGGAGTCAGATTTCTTAGAGGTAGCCAGGTTACACAGAGAATAGAGAGCTGGACTTAGTCAAGAATACTTGAGTTCAGATACAGCCTTGCACACTTTCAAGCTGTGCTAGACCTTGATCAAGTCACTTACTCTCTATCTGCCTCTATTTCCTTAATTTGTGAAGTAAGAATAATGGTGCTTAACTTAAAGGGCTGCTGTGAGGATTGAATGAGTTAATATTTTTAAGCATTTAGTATAGTCCCTGTCACACAGTAGTTGTTATTTTTGTTGCTGATGAGTAGTTTCAATTGTGTCTGACTCTCCGTGACCCCATTGGGATTTTCTTGGCAAAGATACTGGAGTGGTTTGCCATTGCCTTCTCCATCTCATTTTATAGATGAGGAACACAGGGTTAAGTGACTTGATCACAAAGTTGGGAAGTATCTGAAGCTGGATTTGAACTCCTGACTCCAGGGTCAGCATTCTATCCACTATGCCACCTAGCTGCCAGTAGTTCCTATACAAATGTTTATTCTCTTTCCTTCTCTTTCACCCAAGGGCAAATTCCCCAAAGTCTCTAGTTTAACAAGTTGGAAATAGGGACATGGCTGAAGTTCTACATGTTGACTTCTCCCTAGAGTTTCTCCATTTATAAACCTGAAAAGATAGTGGCATCATGGTTTCTCTGTCAGAAGTTAGAAGCCAGAAGAGCCCAGGATCTCTCTTCTCTCCCACTCTCAACAACTTATATGGCCCCAGGGCACTGAGTAATCAATCTTTCAGTGAGAAGAGAGTCCTATGATTGGTCCTTTGATCCAAGGGTTACACATATAATATTGCTATATACAAGAAATGGATGAAGGAAGGCTTTTCCATCTGATATGATATAATAATTACCAGAATGTTTCCTTTGTGTATATAGGTGCGTGTATAGGTTTCACATGACAGCTCATGGACGGCCTTTTTACATCAGAATAGATGCATTTGTAGTCAAGGACTTTTTCTCCTTCTTCTTGTCCTCCTCCCCCTTCTCTTCATCTTCACATAATTCAGATAAAGAAAGAAGCTGGACTTTTGAAAAACAGAAGGTTGGCTCAACTTGTAAAAATTGCTGGTACTCTGCTTGGAAAAGAAGATATTTAATATTAAAGACCTATTGACCCATGTGAAAGGGGAGGAGACCAAGTAAGCATGAGTGACAAAGAAGCTTATAGTGGTAACTATGGTACACCAAATAATTTTATCTTGATCGGAAGACCATTTACAGTTTACAGTTTTACAAGAGAACAGCTATGGGGAGGGGAGGAGGAATGAAAACGAACACTATGTAACCACCATGCTTTCTTTTCTGTTTTATTTTTTCCTTTTAGTTTGACCTATGAGGAGACAGAAAATGGAGGGGCTTGGTTGGCTCTAAACATGAAGAAATACACCTAGGCCATATCATATTCAGTAATGAAATATACAAGTATAGTTAAGGTTTCTGCAAGAGCCATTGGAATAAACATCTAACTGGGCATGTTGGCATATGCCTATAGTCCTTGCTTCAGGGGTGGCTAAGACTGGTGGTGGGGGCAGCGGTGAGGAATGGAAAGAGGAAACAAAGAAGGAAGAAAGGAAGGAGGGAAGAAGAGAAAAAAGGAAGGAAGGAAAGAACAAAGGAAGGAAGGGAGAAAGGAAGGAAGGAAAAGAAAATATAATGAAAGCTTTAACATGGTAAGAGTATGTAGTAAAAGATCAAAACTGAGAGCAGGCAGAACTAGATTCTAACTAGTTGTATTAGCAAGGCAATAAACACAAACGATGATAATTGTGAATATGCCTATGTAGTTCTGTATTGCAAAATATAAGAGACTCTCTGGATAGAGGTCAAAGGAGTAAAACATTTATTCAGACACCAGAGGACCAGATCCTATAACCAATAAGTTCAACCCATCCAAGCAGCAACCAACTCCCAAAACCAGTAAGCCCATTTCATCATAACAGCAAGGAACTTAAAACATGATATCACAGCATGGAACCTCTTCATCCCGTAGTCTTCTACCCCCTGCTGGGGCCTTGCCACCAACAATCACTCACAGCACAGCATGTCTGCTCTTTCTCTCAGTTCTAACAGCTCTCAGCAACTCCTCCCACCACATGTGACTTAGGCTTCTTGTGACATAAGCAGGTCACATGGGCCTATTAATGAGCGGGAAAGATCTTCAAATCTAAATTGTCATTACACTAGTCTTCCCTGGCTCTGTAGTTTTCTAAGTGTATGACAGTGAGTAAGTCCCTTATCTTCAATGCGTCACAGTTTCCTCATCTGTAAATAGGGATGTGGACTAGATTTTTTTCTGAGATCCATTCCACATTTAATATTTTATTACTACTGCTGAGCCTGATTTATCTTTGGAAGAGAAACCAATATAGACCTTGCCAGGGGAACCAAAAGGAATGTAAAACTCAGTCCCTCTATTGGCTTAATCTTGATGCTTCTAGTTTCATTTGCCTGCACCTGTGACCGCAGGCTATACTTATACAAACCTTGATGAGAATTCAGAAATGATAAATAGAATATCTTTGCAGAAACAGTCTGAAGACATGCAGATTGCTGTGGTCTCCCACACAGCCTTGGCCATGGTGTTTCTGCAGAAGATGAGATGGGTGCTGTTTTTTTTTATTTCATTACTCTATCAGAATAATTGGCTCAATCAGAAAGAGAGAGAAGGATTTTGACTTTGGAAAAAACAAAATATTAACATCTCCCTCAAAGTAATACCTTAAGGGCAAGAGATTGCTTATAAATTAGCTTCTCTACACAAGCTGCACTATTGTCCTTAACTGATGTCGACAATGGGAGAGATTAATGGCTCTGGCATTAAGCACTTTCTCTACACCAACGTGATACTTCTCTGGCCAAGTCATTCATTTATAGTCTTGGTGACATTTGTAGTACTTCTGTAACCTTTAAGCTAAATTAATCTTTTTTGTGCCTTAGGTAAAAAACAATAAACCTGTTGAAAAGTAACGAGATCTAAAACTCAGATGACCTATTGGCTGGCTACAACTAAGTCCCTTCATTAAATCATTGTATTCTCCAGGCTATGAAGAAAAACAAAAAAAATCCTTGAAAAATATAGGCTTTTAAAGCACATGTGTTTCTAGTCTATCAAGTTATACCTTTTTGTGTTGTGGACTCTTTCGACAATCTGGTGATAATGTTTTTAAATGCATAAAATGTTATATGTCGGAGTTACAAGGGAACCAATTCTCTTGAAATAGTTATCAACATATTTTAAAAAACAAAATTAGCCTCTAGATTAAGAACCCTAATATAGTTGGAGAATAACTTTCCCAAGGACAATTGCATATGAGGCTTAAAATTCAATTTAGGATTATTTATTTCAAAGTGGTCTATATTTACTTTATGGAGAGGAGAGTGGCATTTGGAAAGAAGTCTTGACTGGTGTCAGAAGATCTGGATTAAAATCTGGCCAATTTGGTAGCTGTATAACCTGAGCAAGTCATCTAATGCTTTACTTTCATCTGTTTCCTCAACCTTTTAGATTCTGATTTTTAAATCTTACATAATTTTATCCAATAAAAAAACAAGGATAATAATAAATTCAGAATATGTGATATCTGAAGATTTATGAAGTTCTTTTCCCATAATCAATCTATGAAGCAAATAATAGTACTTGGAGACAGGACTTATAAATGGAACACAGCACCACCCTTACTTCACCCAAGTTATTCTGAAGATAAAAAAAACAGTTTGTGAAGTGCTATGGAAGTGTGAGCTACTCTTGGTGTCCCTCTGTATTTCTCTTACAGCTTACTAGTTCTTTCTCAGGCTCCTATATGTGGTGTGTGTATACACATACATACATACAATATACACATATGCATACATATAATAATATACACATATGCATACAATACATACATATATCTATTTATATACACACACACATACATACATACCTACCTATAATGGACCTCATTGCAGTAATGATTTCCAGTGTGACTGATAATTATGAGGATGGGTTAGCAAATCCAATTGGGTAGCAAAACTCCATTGAGTCAGTGTGAAAAACAAACCAAAATTGTTTTACTTTCTTGTCAAAATAAGCTTCATATTATAAATTTGCCCATTATTCTTTCTGCCACTTGAGGTGGATAGCTTTCTGTTGCTCTGTTTTCTTGTGTTTGAGACATTTGTCAAGAATTGTTACCAGAACTCCTCGCGAATCCTTGACACTGAATTTAGCCAACATAGTCTTGTTCATTCTTCTCTGAGCTATTCTGAGCTGAGGACATGGCTGGGCAGTAATTTCAGCAGCCTTTCCATCAAGAGATATACTTCTCCTGAGCCTTTACAACTTCTCATCTTCCAGGACTCCAAAGCATAAATTGTTAGTAACTAGACTCTCACATGAACAGAGCAAGTGTGGAGTAAACCTGTAGCATCATTCTTGTTAGCATTTTATGGATGCACAAAAAGTATAATATATTAATTCCACTGAACCTTCTGCTTCAGACATCAGAGTTTCCAGTATGTTCTAACAGGGTAAGATTAAATACCTTAATCACTCAAGAGGTGATAAGGTATAACTTTAATTCACCAGTTAATAATCTTTAATCAACAGTAGTTTTTATTCAACAGCCACTCCTAAAACTAGAAATTCTCGAAGGTCATTGCCATACACCAATGTTAGAAAGATTTAACAGTCATTTGGCTTATTTTAGCAGTTGTTTCTAACAACACAGGAAATTTTAATGCTTAATTATACAGCCATGCAACTGTGACTAGTGAGAACAAAGCAACAATGGCACAAAATTAGATATACAGTGAAGCAATACTATTCTGGGGCCCTAGAAAAACAATCACCAAATTTTTTTAGCTGTCAATACAGACTGAATTTCTTTTCTATATTTTCTACTATTAGATTATCCACAGTTTTCATTTTCTATGCTATTGTTCCTCTGTATTAACACAACTACTTAAGAGCTGTCTGTAGTAATTCTCTTATTTAAACAGAAACCAAATCTAGATAAGAATATTCAGTGGATTACCCCATAATTCAAAAGGCAAATAACAGAAATTTCCATGGAAAGGCAATGACTATGTACTAAGAATTTGAATTTCAGAACTATATAATGGCTAGTATGCAGTACCCTGAAAACACTTTTAAACCCGACAGAGTTAGGCTATAGCTAAGTAACTGCAAAAGAATCCGACCAGGATTGAAAAAAACACAGTCAGCTGTTGTGTCCCTGCAACACAAGTGGCCATAAATAAAGTCATTCTCATTATTTGTTCCAGTTTCATTCACCTGGTATAGTATAGACCTGGTATAAATTGGATTCTCAATTGGATTTTATTGCGTAGCACACATACTAGAATTGGTCAGGTGGATTATTGGGGAAAGTAAGTCATAGGAAGAGAAAACAGCTCTCTGTCCCCATCCTTATGGTCTTCATGCCTTGCCAATCCCAAGCCTTAGATCACCTCACCGTCTACCTCTTTTTCTTTTCCCAAGAAGCAAAATGCCATTGGAGGAAAGCATAAGACTATAGCAAGGAAGTCTACTAAAAATTGAGTTACTTAATCCTATCTGGAGTTTCAGTGATACCAGGCTGTTCTTCTAGTCTCCCAACGGACTGTTGTATGTACTTTCTATTAGCTATCCAAAT
This sequence comes from Trichosurus vulpecula, assembly GCF_011100635.1. Classification (NCBI taxonomy): domain Eukaryota; kingdom Metazoa; phylum Chordata; class Mammalia; order Diprotodontia; family Phalangeridae; genus Trichosurus; species Trichosurus vulpecula. The sequence continues at coordinate 214,776,973 of NC_050580.1, read as the reverse complement.
CCCCCAAACCAGGAGAGGGGAACCTGGGGCCTTGAGGCCACATGTCGCCTTCTAGGTTCTTGGGTGTAACCTTTTGACTGAGTCCAAGTTTTACAGAACAAATCCTTTATTAAGGGGATTTGTTCTGTGCTGTTTGGATTCAGTCAAAGGGCCCACTTGAGGATCTAGAGGGCTACAAGTGGCCTTGAGGCCACAGGTTCCCCACCCTGCCCCAAACCATTATTATCATCAAATGTTTTTACCTGATACTTTACTGAGAAAATCAAGGTCATCTTCACATTTTAGACCCTTCTCACCTTTTCCAATTCAATTTCAGTCAGTCAGAGGTTGTCTTTGCTTTTGCCAAAGTTCATCCCTTTATTTTCCCTTTAATCCATCACCTTTCATTCTCTCTCTCTCTCTCTCTCTCTCTCTCTCTCTCTCTCTCTCTCTCTCTCTCTCTCTCCCCCGTCACCCCCAATCTCTCTCATCATCCATTAACTTTTTCTTTTGGTGGGCTCCTCTGTTCCCATTGGTCCAGTTATCAACTCTGGATATCACACACTGGAAGTACCCTCACCCTGACTCACTGCTTCTACTCATTGGCTAGTTTCTCCAACCACCATTTTAAGGACAGTTATGTCTTAATTCTTTTCAGGACTGCCATCCTGACTCTCCTAGACCTTCTCTACAGGGTATTCTCACCTTTTTCACTCACCCCCTTTTAATATGTTGGTCATCATCCCTCGAAGATGTAAGCTCCTTGAGGGCAGGGACTGTCTTTCTTCCCACTTGTATTTGTTTTCTCAGTGTGCCCAGCACATAGTAAGGTACTAATAAATGTTTTGTGACTGCCACAGGTAACAACAATGTTGCTAGCAGCTGCTGTGGGGTGTAAGACCAATAACACCAGCACAGAAAAGGGCTGCTAGCACAGGCTCTTTGATCTGCTTTTCTAAGGAAGCAACTTTAAAGGTTTACCATCTCACTTAATTAAACATACATGTATCATTCACTTAGTTCAGAGGGTAAAGCCAGCACCCTGGTACTTCAGAGAGAATACAAACAGAAATTACAAGCAGAAATTATGAACAGAGCAAAATAAGCACATAATCAACAGACAGGCTTCTAGCCATCCTGACCAAGGCATACATACATAGTTACCAGAGAGAGAAGCACTAGCATCTGGGTTTCTCAGAACTGGGGGTGGGGAGGAGGCCTCCTTAATGGTACCCAGACTTCTCATCTGGCCAATCACATGAATACTTTTCCACATGAGTACCACACCCCCCACCACAAGCAAAATGCTAACCTCAGAGCATATATACCCTGTTTAAGGCCCTGGGGCTTAGTGCCACTACTTAGCAAAAGGGTGTAGGCCGGATATTAGCATCTACTTAGCAAAGGTATGGGAAAGATCTTTAATCACTAGCACCACATCATATATATTGTTTCTAGTCAGTGACTCTTAATTCAAACAAAGCCAAGACTCAAAGGCACTTGATTGCCTTAGTGCTGAGAAGTACTCCAAAACAAAAGACAACAAAAGCCCCACTTTACTTCCCATTACACTATATCTGTCTATTCAAATCAAGTCTTTTTCTTGAACTCTAGTACCTTATTTCTGTTTAATATGTGCACTTGATTGTAGACTTCAAAATCAACATATCCAGACCTGAACATTAACCCTTGCAAGCGCATGCTTCTTCAGAATTCCTATTTTTGTTGAGGGAACCACCAGAACCTTCCACAAATGTTTAAATTCAACAAACACTTTTAACCATGCACAGTGGATAGAGTGTTTCAAATCCAGCTTCAGACACTTATTAGCTGTGTGACCTTGGGCAAGTCACTTAACCCTGTTTGCCTCAGTTCCTCCTCTCTAAGATGAAATGGAGAAAGAAACGGCAAACCACTCCAGTATTTTTGCCAACCACCCGCCCCCCCCAAAAAAAAACAACAAAAAAACCAACCCAAGTAGGGTCACAGAGACTCAGAGACAACTGAAACAACTCACCAAGGACAACAGCAATGAAATGGAAAAGGCATAGCCCCTGGAGATACAAAGATAAAAATGAAAGTATCTACCCTCAGGAAGCTTGCATTCTCTGAAATCTTCTACCTACAAAAAATGTAGCCTTTTCTCTTTACTCACACAACTACGCATCCAAGGTTCTAGCCCTTGTCACCTCTGGCCCAGACTACTAGAATACTATATGAAATGGTCACCTTGCTTCCAGTCTCTCTTCTATAACCCATCCTTCTCATACCTGCAAAAATAATCGGAAGGCATAAGTCTGACCATGTCACTTCCTTGACCCAAAATCTTGTGGTTCCCCATTATCTCTAAAATAAAATTCAGTCGTCTTAGCTAAGCATTTAAGCCTCTCCACAGTTTGGCTCCATCTAACCTTTCCAGATTTTTCCCATTACTCCTCTTCATTCACTCTGTTCTAGCTAAACTGCACTACTTAACCTTTTCATGATTTTAGCCCTCCATTGCCTGCTCCCACTCATTCACAAAACTGTCCCCATGACTAAAATGTATTTTCCCCTTCTTGTGATCTTTCAATATCTTTATCTTCCAGTGCTTAGCACAGTGCTTGGCACATAGTAGGCACTTAATAAATGTTTACTGATTGATTTTCTCAAAGCTCATGTAGTCTTCCCCACTTACATAAAACTTCCCTTCTCACCCCCTTCAGGTGTTAATGCTGTCTTCCTACTCAGAATCTTCCCGGAGGACTTTGTCGACCTCTCCATGTCTGAGTGTTAGAATCTTAAAAAGTTTCCTGGGATAAGGGGTTAAGTAACTTGCATGCTCACAAAGCTGATGTGTGACAGAAATAGGACTTGAACCAAGGTCTATCCATTTCTAAGGCCAGCCCTCCAACCATTACTCCATACTGTCTCTTTTCTTTTAAGTAATAGGGCTTAATTAAATTGGAAGTGGCAACTAGATGGCATTAAAAGATAAAGAACTGGACGTGGAATCAGGAAGACCTGAGTTCAAGGCTGGCCTCAGATGGTGGCTGTGAGCATGGGCAAGTCACTTAACCTATCTGTCTCAGTTTCCTCATCTGTAAAATGGGGATGAATAATAGCATATACCTTCCAGAGTTATTGCAAGGATAAAATGATATAATATTTATAAAATGCATCACATTAAAGATCTATATAAATGTATTATTAAAACATGCTTTAACTTTGACAGACAATAGCATTATCAATATGAATTTAATACAGCAATATGCAGTTTTTCACAGAAACACAATTTGAATGTATATTTAAAAGGAAAAGTAAAATAAGGAACCAGGTAAAATTCAGTGAGCTCAGGGAAACTAAAAGAAGAAATGGAAGAAATCAAAGGTAGTGCTATGAGTGGAGGGATTGATTTGCTGAAATTGTCACAAAACCTTGGAGAAGCTAAATAATATAACACCTGGTCAGATTCATAAAATCTCTTATTATAAAATCATATCTTATCATAATCTTATCATAAAATCTCTTTTTTTACAATTAAATTATTATTTATTAAGCACTTATTATATCCTTACTAGGCATTAACAATCCAAAGACAGATAGAAAACCATTTTGTTCTCTGGATTTGAATATTCTTCCTGTCCTACTATTTCCATTCCTTCTACCTTGTCACTCACTGTACCTACTTCCCCCACAAACTTTCCATATTTCTCTTTATGATCTTACCCAGAATTCTTTTGATAAAAAATCCATTCTTTAAAAAAGTGTGCTTACCAAAAGACTTTTATCCAGGCAGCAATGATTTGATGAACCTAAATCATTCAGTCAACACCTTGTTTTGTTTTTGGTCATGGTTCCTTATATGTGGCAGGCACTGTATTCTTTTTTTTTTTTGCACTTTAGCTGGCCTCAGCTTTATTCATTCAGAGTTTTAGAGAATCCCCCAGATAGTGTTGTTTTGGTCTTTATTCTCCCAAACTATTAATTCTTAATTTTCAGTTTTCAACATTCATTCCATAAATTTTAAATTTTCTCCCCTTCCTCCTTCCTCCCCAAGATGGCACATAATCTGGTATGGTTTCTATACATGCATTCCTATTAAACACATTTTCACATTAGTCATATTGCATAGAAGAATTATAATGAATGGCGAGAAACCATGAGAAAGAAAACAAAACAAAGAGAAAATAGTCTGCTTTGCTCTGCATTCTAATTCCATAGTTCTTTCTCTGGATATGGATGGCATTTTCCATCATGAGTCCTTTGGAAAAGTTTTTAGGTCCTTGCATTACTGAGAAGGACTAAGTCTATGAAAATCAGTCCTCCTACATACACTATGGCTGTTACTGTGTACAATGTTCTCCTGGTTCTGCTCACTTCACTCAGCATCAGTTCATATATGTCTTTCCAGGTTTTTCTGAAGTCTGCCTGTTCATCATTTCTTATAGCACAATAGTATTCCAATTTACGTTCATATGCCACAGCTTGTTCAGCCATTCTCTAATTGATGGACATCCCCCTCGATTTCCAGTTCTTGGCTACCACAAAAGAGCTGCTACAAAATTTTGTACATGTGGGTCCTTTTCCCATTTTATGATCTCTTTGGCACTGCAGACCTAGTAGTGGTATTGCTGGGTCAAAGGGTATGCACATTTTTATAGCCCTTCTTACTAACAACTTTCAAACTTTAAAAAAGGGGGAGGTTTCATATTTCTTAAATTAAAGGCATAAAATTGCTTCCCTACTTCTTATGAAAAATTCTGAATGGCATTTAATTTTGTAGTTGGCAGAATCCAGGGGACAAAGATCAAAGGGTAGATTGCATTCTACAAATATACCCCATAAAACTGACAACAGAGAGTCATAGGATGATAAGCATCAAAAGTTCAAAGGGAATTAGAGTCCATCCACGCTTGCAGATGATACAGAGGAGAAAATAGGTAAGAGAGGGAAAGGGACTGTAAAACCTATGGCGTGTTGTGCTAACATGGCACAGTTTAAGAAAGTTCCTACAAGCTGGAGAATAGCCAGAAGAGGGCAACCAAATGGCAAAGGGCCTTAATTCATGTTGTTTGAGGACTGGTTTTAAAGGAACTGGCCATTAGTTAGCCTGGAGAAGAGAAGACTCAGGGGTGGGGTGGGGAGGAACTATTGTATGGTGGGAAGATCACTTGGTTTGGAGTTAGAGGGCCTAGGTTCAAATCACATCTCTTAATACTATCTTGGACCTTGGAGAAATCTTCGTGCTTGGGGGAGACATCCCCCAACTCACTGATGGATTTGAGGCCTGTCAGTAATCCTCAACCTGGTTAGCCCATCTGCCAACAGGGTTTACCAGGGTGTGACTGCCTGCTCAAACTACAGCTTCTTAGAGCCATAGGTGATAGTTGAGTGACGGCTGGACACCAAAGGTGGAAAGAGCATCTATGAAGAGGGCAGGCAAGCCCTCACACCAGGGGTACTAGTCCTCCTGAGCACCCCATACGCCCCCCTAGAGGTTTTAAACAGCAGAGGATGGATAAGCCCAGGTCAGGGGTGGGAAACCTGCAGCCTCGAGGCCACATGTGGTCACCTAGGTCCCTCAAGGGTGGACCTCTTGACCGAATCACAGTCAAGTGTCTATGAAGTTTGGATTCAGTCAACAGGGCCACATTTGAGGACCTAAAGGGCCACATGTGGCCTCAAGGCCTCAGGTCCCTCACCCTTGGGCCCAGGTCACCTGATTCAACATCTAATTATTAAGCAGGCAACAGATGTTTTGTGCACATTTGTCTCTGACCTTCACACAATGGTAGATATGTGTGGACGACCTGTTTTAACAACCCAGGCTGGCAGCTTCAATGGGGGCGTAAGATCCCTCCCCCACTGCCGGGACCCAGGAGGCTGCGGGACCCAGGAAGCTGCCTGGGAAAGCACAGGTTCTTTTATCTGCTTAAACAAGGAAAGCATGGTGAAGGGGTTTGATCAGCTTACTTTAATCCAGCATTCAGTTAGCATACAGACAATAATCATTTAGTTAAGGGGGAAAACGCCAGCATTCAGTTAGCATTCCATTTAGTTCAGGGGAGCATACAGAGAAGCATCAAGAGACAGACCAAATACAGATTCATTGACTTACTTCAGGGGAAAAACCAGCACCCTGAAGTTCAAAACATTCATTTAGTTCAGGGGAAAAAACAAACCAGCACCCCGAACCTCAAAACCAAAATACAAACAAGTTACAAATATCAACAGACAGACCCAATACAATTCATAGTTACCAACATCTGGGCTCGGCCCGAGAGCAAGGGCTGGCCCAGAGTCACGCTTGCTTGCTGCTGCTTCCCCACACCAACCGGAAGAGGAAAGAGAGCTCTTCAAGCTGTCCTCTCCCCTCTTATAGGGTTTTTGACATCATCAAGCACCGCCGAATGACAGGGCCGATTGGTTCTTGACTTGGCCCCTCCCCCTAGCGTAGACCGTTAACACCTCCCCTCAGCCAGCCCCCATGACTCATCACACAGGAAGTTGTCTGCTTCCTGACATGCTCTCTGGGCTTCCTGCCCCGGAAGAGCAAGCCACACGACCAAAATAGAAAACATAGAAATGTAGAATTTTACAGCTGGAGGAGTGCTTAGAGATCGTTTAATGCCTCTATCCCCCGCATTTAACAGAGGAGGCACTGTGAAGTTAGGTGTCTTCAGTCGGTCATGGAAGTATATGCACCTACCCTTCACCATAGAAATCTGCACTAGTCTTTCACCTTTAGCAAATGAAGAGAGAAACTGACAGAGAAATTAATTAATGATTTGTCTTAGGTCACATATATAATTAGAATAAGAGTCAGGATCAGATTATCCTAATATGCCAATAAGCCAATCAGAGCAAACTTTGAAAACAGAGAGTTAAGCAAGACTTGGAGGAAATGAAGCTTGAGATCAATGAAAGCAGGAAGATGCAGGTATAATTTTAGAATAATTGCCAGTGTATGATTTTTGCTTGATTTGTCACAAGTATTTTAAACTCAGTTGTTTTCTGAAGCTTTAAGAGTCAGTCGATAAAATAATTGGTAATTATAACAAACCTAATGTATGGTACTCGGTCCTTGAAGTCCACAATAACTGGCAGAATACAAGGAAACTCTTCATAGCAAAGGGAATCATTTCAGCCAGAAGTTAAAATCTAAGGTTAAATTAGATGGCTCCCCCTTTTTTCCAAAACAGGCAGGACAACAGAACACTTTTCTGTCTACTAAGGTCAACTACCTGAAACCAAACAGATCACAGAAAGAAAGGAGTAATTCTAAATCAAAAGAAAGGGGAGTTTCAAGGGACCTACTACTGAGCTAGTACATCTAATCTTTCAGGAAACGGAGGTGGATGAACAGATTTTTAACTTCCTTTTTAAAGTGCCAACTTGCTGAAGGAACAAAGAAAGTTTTTCAGTGACTGTGGTAGAATTGCATTAATTGGTATCATTCAAGCCTAAATTGGACAGAACTGAGGAAGTACATCAAAACTGTTCTTGCATTGGCTAGCAGACAAACTTTGTGACCTCATTTCTTTTATTTTCTGGAATAAGAAAGCAGGAATTAAGGAAAACCATTACCTATCAAAAGACTTGCCATCTTAGCATAAAACTTTATATTCCTGTCATTATTCAAATATACAAAAATCACATTTCCACTAATAGCCATGGAGTAATAATTAAGTATCTCCTGCTGTCCCATTTTAATCTGATCTTAGAAGAAATCATATTATTTCACCTATCTGTGCTTTAGTTTCCTCATCTGCTAAAATGAGGGGGTTGGGACTATTTGGTCTCTACGGACCTTTCCATCTGTGATTCATTCATAATTTGGGCGAGCTAGATGGTACAGTTGTTGGAACACAGGGTCCAAGAGTCCAGGAAGCCTGAATTCAGATCTGGCCTCAGATACTTAACTAGCTGTGTGACTCTAGGCAAATCATTTGACCTAGTCTGCCTCAGTTATCTTATCCATAAAATGGGGATAATAATGAGCTACCTACTTCTTAGGGTTGTGAGGATCAAATTAGGTAATAATTCTAAGGCACATAACATAGTGCCTGGCACCTACCTAGTAAGCACCTACACTAAATGGTTGGCTGTTATTATTATTATTATTGCTAATGGTACCTACCTCTTAGACCTGTTGTGAGGATCCAGTGAGATAATAATGTGAAGCACCTATAAAGCCTGGCATGTAGTAAGCAGCATATAAATGTTATTATTATTATTATAATTTTATATTATATAAATAAATATTTTCTAATACATACATTATATCTAAGTATATAACTAAATATTTTATTATACATATATAAATATTATTATATTTGTCTAGTAATTATTATATTATTTGCTTAGCACTAGTGCCTGGCACTTGGTAGGCCCTATATATATATACTGCCTATTATAATAATTTTAAAATTGCATAATATTTCAGAAATATCTAGTCCAACTTCACCTTTAGGCATTAATTTCTCTTTGCAGAATATCCAAGAAGTATGTTCCACTCGTCAACTTTGTGACTTCCCAGACCATAACTCTCTTCCTTGGCCACCATTCCCCTATATGTGTTGTTTTCCCTCCATTAGAATGTGAGCTTCTTGAGGGTAGAGGACTGTCTCATTTTGTATCTGTGTCCCTAGAGCTTAGCATAGTGATTGACACCTAACAAGCACTTAAATAAAGGCTTTTGGTCATTCCTTCCCCTAAAGTTGTCCCTTTAAATACTTATAGTGATGGAGAATCCACTGCCTCCTAGGGGCAGAACCATTTCTTTTTTAGACAACTATAACTTTTTAATTTTTTTCAACGTTTTATTTTTTTCAATTACATATAAAAACAATGTTTAACATTCATTTTTAAAATTTTTGAATTCCAAATTCCCTCCCTCTCTCCCTCTCCCCTCTCCTGAGATAGTAAGCAATTTGTTATAGGTTATACATGTGCAATCATGCAAAACATATTCCGGTATTAGTCATGTTATGAAAGAAAATACAGGCCAAAAAACCCCACAAAGTTAATAAAGTGAAAAATAATATGCTTTGATCTGCATTCAGAGTCCATTAGTTCTTTCTCTGGAGGTGAACTAGCATTTTCATCATGAGTCCTTTGGAATTATCCTAGGTCATTGTATGCTGAGAATAGCTAGTCATTCACAATTGGTCATCATATAATATTTCTTAAGCTAAAGTTTTAAGACTTTTCTTTCATCGATCCAAAAATATGCTCCCTTGTAATTTCTACCCACTGCTTTTATTTCTCTTCTCTGGAGTCCAGCAGGATAATTCTAATCCATCTTCCAAATAATAATCCTCCAGATATTTAAGTACTTCTATTATATTCATTTTTCTTTTCTTCTCTAAGATAATTTGTTGTTGTTGCTGTTCAGTTGTGTCCAACTCTTCATGAGTCCCATGGACCAGTAGCAAGCCAGGCCTTTCTATCCTCCACTATCTCTTAGTCTGTCCAAGTTCATGTTCACCGTTTCAGTGACCACTATCCATCTCATCCTTTGCTATATCCTTTTCCTTTTGCCTTCAATCTTTTCCAGTATCAGGGTCTTTTCTCATTATGTAGCCAAAGTATTTAAGCTAAAGCATCAGTATTTGACCTTCCAGCGTATCAGACCTTCCAGTCTGAATTAATTTCTTAAGTATTGATTGATTTGATCTCCTTGCTCTCCAAGGGACTCTCAAAAGCTTCTCCAGCACCACAGTTCAAAAGCTTCAGTTCTGCAATGCTCAGCTCCTTATCATCCAACTCTCCTAGGTATACTATGCTACGGAAAAATCATAGATTTGGCTAGGCAGACCTATGTTGGCAAGGTGATGTCTCTGCTTTTTAGAATGCTATCCAAATTTACCACAGCTTTCCTTTCAAGAAGTAAGTAGCTTTTAAATTCATGGGCTGCCAGTTTTCTGAGGTGATTTTCGAGCCCAAGAATATAAATCTGACACTGTTTCCACGTTTCTCTCTCTCTTTGCCAGGAAGTGATGGGATCAGTTGTCAAGATCTTAGGGTGTTTTTTGTTGTTATTGTTGTTAAGCTTCGAGCTAGCTTTTACAGTCTTCTCTTTCACCCTCATTAAGAAGCTTCTTTTATTCCTCTTCACTTTTTGCCATCAGAGTGGTATCATCTGCATATCTGAGATTGTTGGTATTTCTCCTGGCAATTCTTAATTCTGGCTTTTGATTCATCCAGCCTGACATATTGCATAATGTACTCTGCATATAAGTTAAATAAATAAGATGACAGTATACTGCCTTTGTCGTACTCCTTTTCCAATCTCAAAGCAGTCAGTTGTTCCATGTTTGGTTCTAACTTTTACTTCTTGGCCCTCATACAAGGTTCCTTAGGAGACAAGTAAGATGATATGGTACTTCCAATCTCGTTGGGGACTTGCCACATTTTGTTGTGATACACACAGTCAAAGGCTTTAGTGTAGTCAAGGAAGCAGAAGTAGATTTTTTTCTCCATATTCCAGTGAATGTTGGCAGTTTGATGTCTAGTTCCTCTGCCTCTTTGAAACCAGCCTACTCTTCTGGTAATTCTCAGTTCACATCTTGTTGAAGCCTAGATTGCTGAATCTCAAGCATAGCCTTGCTGGCATGTGAAATGACTGCAGTTTTTTTGGTAATTTGAACATTCCCTGGCATCTATTCAATTCCTTCAGCCAGTTCCCAGACAACAAGATTTTGAGATTTTGTACTGTACTCTACTTGGGATGCCTTCAAGTTTTCTAAACTACTTCCAAAACTATGGTACCAGAAGTGAACACAGTATTCTAGATGTGATATGATCATATCTATTTAGAACATTTGTTTCATCCACTCCTATGATGAGTAAAAATTGGATAAGAAGGAAAGTAAGGCCAGAATACAGTGATGAACAGGAAGAATATGATCAAAAGCTCACTTTCTATTAGTTATTGAAACTAAATAGGAAACATCTTCAGTTTGATTTGGGGAAGAGATTTTTAGTGAAATCAGTTTTCTTAGAGGGATGTAACTTACATTAATAAAAAAGTCAATTTCATTCCTAAATTTTGAGAACCTATGCCAACTTGTTTGTCAGGAGTTCTAACAAGAACAAATGAGGAGCCTCTGCATGTAACCTGGAGACCGAATGGAAAAATCAGTGGAGTGGTACCCTGGAGGACATGGTATTTTCTAGACTGCCCCAAGGAAAAATGTGACAGGACCTGACAACTTCATGGGACATCTGAGATCTAGGGGAAATTGTGTTGGAAAGAATGGCACCACCAGGGTTGGGGAACTGCCATGAGACATATGCCAGACCATTAGAACCAATGCTGGCCCCTCTTTGAAAACCTTACATGAGCAAACACACCCAACCCAATATCATCCAAAGACACCAAAGTGCTCATTTGGGTCTCTTATCCCATTGATAAGGTAAGTTACACAAACAATTGTGTCAATACCCAATTATTCTTACATCATTTTGAAACATGTAAGGATCTTACTTAATATACACATATATAATGTAATATGTATATATTATATATATATATATATATGTGAGTATATTAATAGGCAGATGATTAGGCCAGAGTGCTGAAAGGTCCTTAAAGATCATCTAATCCAATTCCCTCTGTTTACAAATGAGCAAGCTAAAGCTCAGAGAGCCTGAGACTTAACCTGTCATCATGAAACTAATTGATATTAGAAGCAAGACTTGAAACAAGTTTTTAAGTTTGATGGAGGGAAAAATCCTGACATGTGTATCTATTCAAAAGTGAATGGGACTCCTCAAGAAAAGTATGGATAACCACTTGTTTGGGATGTTATAGAAATGATTCTCATTCAGGTGCAATTGGACTAGAGGACCTCAGAGGCCCCTTCCCACTTTGAGAGTCTGCTATTATGTAATAACCCTGTAGAAAAACAGCTTAGTCTGGAATGACTTCAAGCAAACAAGCTTTTATTTAGTATTTACTATACTCCAGGTATAGTGCTAGGTACTGGGGAAACAAAGATGGTAGTAAAACAATACTTGCTGTAGGTCCTGGAATTCCCGTGCACAGGATTATTCACATCCCCTTCTCCCCACCAACCCCCCTCCCCAAACAGTGGGGCAAGTTTAAGACCAAAGAAAGAGGCCAGGAGCTCTATAATGATATATAAGTGGTTTAATAATTATTTGGGTTACTAACATAGGGTTAGACTGGGGTGGTGGCTAGATGAATGATGACTCCCTGCCAAAAATTTAGTACTCCTCAATCTGGGGAGGCAACCAGACAATTCAGTGACTCCCTGTGAAGACCCCCCAAAAGCCCTGTGGTAATTATAGAAATCAAACGAAGGGAGGAGGAGCTATAGAGCATCATTACACGTCATTGTGGTTTAGCTAATGTTTTGATTTACTGTTTAGTATTGGGTTTGATTCCCAGAAACCTGGGCATCAAAGCCAATGTTGTTGGGTAGATGTCTAGACACACAAGATGTATATTGGTCACTGTCCTTGTTGTGACTTTCACCAAGAGGGACCCTACATTTCACCCCTAAAAGCCACCCATACATTATTTCTGAACATCTTCCACAAGGTCCTTGGAGTGGCTCTACGCTGGGGCTTTTAGGGCCTTTGGGGGTATAGCCAGATGGAATGGTTTCATTTGTAAGCATAAACTGCAAAGGCAGTACAAACAGCAACAGCAAAGGAGATGATTATCAAGACAGAGAAAGATAGATAATAAATAAGACCTTGACAAAGACCAGAGTAAATTGGTGACTGGCTCAGTGTAATTCATAACCATTGATAGGATAAGGGAGCCAGATGAGCACACTGGTGTCTTTGGATGCTATTGGGTTGGGTGTGTTTGCCCATGTAAGGTTTTCAAAGAGGGGCCAGTATTGGTTCTAATGGTCTGGCATATGTCTCATGGCAGTTCCCCGACCCTGGTGGTACCACTCTTTACAACACAATTCCTCCTGGATCTCAGATGTCCCATGCAGTTGTCAGGTCCTTGGCACATCTTTCCTTGGGGCAGTCTAGAAAATACCATGTCCTCAAGGATACCCCTCCACTGGATTTTTCCATTCTGTCTCCAGGTTACTTGCAGAGGCTCCTCATTTGTTCTTGTTAGAACCCCTGACAAAATAGATCTCAATACAAGCTGGCACAGATTCTCAAAATTTAGGAATGAAATTGACTTTTCTATTAATGTAACATAAAATATTCCACAAGTTACATCCCTCTGAGGTTGCACTAAAAATCTCTTCCCCAAATCAAACTGAATATGTTTCTAATTTAGTTTCAACAATTAGTAGAATACAGCTGGGTTGCACAAACAGTTGTGTCAATACCCAATTATTCTTACATCATTTTGAAACATTTAAGGATCTTATTTCATACACACAATATACATACATAATATATATGATATATGTAAATATATATGTGTGTGTATATATGTATATGTGTATGTGTATGCGTGTGTGTATGTGTGTATACACACACACACACACACATATACATATATCGACAGGCAGATGACTAGGCCAGATAGTCATTTACTAAGTTGTTTAGGATATAGAATGGTACATATTGAGATTGAAAACAGCAAGATTTCACATACTTGCATTGTGCCTATGTCTTCTATTGACCACTTGCTCAGATTATAGAAATTTGCTATTAAAGGAAAAAATAGGAACATGCTTATAACATCATCCAACTGGTCCTTGATGATTCAAACATATATGGTGGGATAAAGCATCCTTAGCTCTGTTTGTCTTTGGGTAAGAGTCACAATTGACAACCATCCATGCAATGCCAATCTACCTCATAGCCAGATTCAGGAATAGGCAGGTGGGAAACATTCCTGTTCAAAAGGAACAGAATGGGAAAACTGAGCCAGAAGGCTAGGCCAAGGATGTCCTTTCCTCTCTGTCCCAGATATAAACCTCCACCTGTGACAGACCAGGGTCGCATTTCCTCTGAGTAGCTTGTGGCATTTTTCTCAAATGGTAGATTACTGAATTAATGATCCATAAGATAACCATACCTGAATTCAAGCCTCAAAACAAAATCAGTTACAGTTCCAAGAGCTTTTACTTCAAATGGCAAGCTTCAATCACAGCTTGGGGTTGGATATAGTTATTTTTCCTTGCATGGAGTTGAAATGAGCAGTATAAGTTTACTAGGACTCAAACATATATGAGATTTCATTTAACATTCTTCACTTGTTTTCCTTTTCTTCTTAAGTTTAAATTTCTCCTGGTATAAAGACCAATCACTAGAAATCTTTTATATATATATATACATACACACCACACATACACACCACACACACATATATATACACGTATATATGTATATAATACACATATATACACGTTATATGTATATGTATGTATATGTGTATGTATATGTGTATATATGTATTATATGTGTGTGTGTATGTATATATATTATATATACATATATGTGTGTGTATTACACACACAATCTATATTTGGCAATTCTATATTATTATTCTATATTAATGTAATCTATAGTATTATATACACAATTAGATGCAATTCTACATATATGCATATGTGTGTATACATACATACATACATATATGCAAATCCTCTGCAAGCCAAGGTCATTACTTAGGAACTCTATAACCCAAATTAGCTCTTTTCCCAGGGCTGACGACCTTGCCCACAACAGATGGTTTCCATGAGCCTGACAAGTTTACAAAATAGGGAGAACTGACAGGGACCCCAGAGAAGGGCCTGAGCCTGATACCCTTACCTGCCCACCCCATCTACTCTTAGGGGGCTCCTGTGGGCTGTGCCTTTGATGCTCTCCCACCCCAACATGGTGGAATAGGGTAGAATAAACTAACCCTGCTGCACACCTTCCATACCCTACTTTCCCACACACAGTAATCAATTACCAATTTTAGGTTTCAACATTATGACAATAATCCTGATAACTTAGCTAACACTCTTGCACTTTCACAAGTGATAGCCAAATAGTTGTAGATGTAACCTCCTCTTACCTACAGGCAAAGGTGGAGATATCGCAGTTCCCTAAATGGCAGTTACAAAATACAATAAAAAGGGTTAAACTGGGCCAATAAAAATAACATAACTGGTTTTAAAACAATTTTCCACCATCTTTTATCTTTCTTTCAGTTCATACTGTAATAACATCCGGGTTATAAAAAGTTGCTCAACATAGCTGATGCAAACGTTTGCCAATGTGTACAATATTAAAAAATTTAGAAACATAACAAACCATAACAATATTACATTATTTGAAATTTGAAACAAGCCATTACCCATCAGGTGACTCCAATCCAATTGCAATGCATTTCCAAATGCCTTACACAGAAAATTAGACATCTCATCCCCATTGGCACTGTATACCGATCACTTCTAAATCCTATACCCATAGTTATCAATTATGAAACCATTTACACCTAATTAAGGAAATAATAATAACAGTTAATACAGTTGTTAACCCTCTGCCAGGTAAGATTACGTTCTTTACACTCATGTGAAGTGAACTACCGTAAATAGATGTGAGGTAACTTCTGTAAGATCACCCAACTGACAAATTTCAGATCGATGCTTTTCCCATTTTGTCTTACTGATCAAATAATATTAATACAATTCTGACTTATCTTAAACATCAAATTAGGAGAGATTCATTCAGTAAAATGTGATCAGAATGAATTCAACTACCTTTTGGTTGTGTCATGGTACACAAAAATTTTCCCCTTTCCATGAGCAGGAAAGGGTTAAGTGCCAGTCAATTCAAAGTGTGAGCCTGAATTTTCACTGACATAGCTCCAACCTCCCTCTTGATAATCATGCAAATGCAGGCTGTTGTCTTCTGGAGCTTGAAAGTGACAGTTAAATGGTTTTGGTTTTTTTTTTAATTTTCCAAACCACTTACTCTCAATCTGTTGACACTATCAGTGCAAACAGATTATGACTTTCTTTCTGCCCATGTTCTTCTCATTCCTACATGCTTAACTTCTTGCTTTTCCTTCTATATATGTATCCATCCCTCTAATGGACTTTGACTAAAGCCCCTTTAAAACTCACGTCTTATTTCTTCCTATTCTGATCTGACACTTTTCTTATTTTTTCTACTTGCTTTACCAATCATATCTGAAATAATCTTCACTTAACTGAATATATTTTATTTCTCATCCACCTCCCTCTGAGGCTGCTGCAGTCAGGGAGGGAGGGGGAGAGGGAGAGAAAGAGAAAGAAACTCTTTCTATCTTTGTACCATCCTTGGATCTTCCTCTGTACTGCTCTCTTCCCAGGGGTCCCCTGCCTTATGCCTTCTTGTTACATGCTTAACTCCTCCAAACCTGGCTAACCAGCAAGCCAGTGTTTCTATATGCTTCTCCTTCTTTCCTATCTTTCCGCCAAGTCCCCCAGTTCTGGCCTGTGGCTTTCTGCATGTCTCCTTCTAACTGCAATCTCCTCTGTAATTCTCAGCATTTCTCTTTCCAGATCGAGGCACCGGGTGGTGGCTTCCCTAATGCTGTGAGAAAAGGGCCTTTCCGTGTCAGCCACCTCCCTTTTTCGGTCCCCTACCCAGGACTGATGGAACACAGTTCTAGCAGGAGCCTCCCAGGACCTTTCGGCATTTTTGATGCTCCCTGTACTCACATGGTGGCCCCCATGGGTCCAACACCTGGGCCACTCTACCCCACATGACGGTCATAGGCCATCCACAGATTTTCCCTGCTGAGCCCCAACCTCCCCTGGGTATTTCTCTGATATTCTGCTGACAGTGCTAATTTGTAGGGGCCAGAATTCCCCCTGCACAGGATTATTCATACCCCTCTACTGAGCCTCCCCACACAGTGGGGCAAGTTTGTTACAAAGAAAGAGGGTGGGAGCTCCATAACGATTATATAAGTAGTTTAATAATCAGGTGGGTTATTGACATAGGGGCAATCTGGGGTGGTGGCCAGAACAATTCATGGCTTCCCCACCAAAAGTTTATACTCCTCAGTCTGGGGAGGCAGCTAGATGATCAGTGGATCCCCGCAAAGACCCCAAAAAGCCCCATGGTAATTATAGAAATCAAACAAAGGGAGGAGGAGAGACAGAGCATCATTAATGTATGTCTTGCGGTTTAGCTAACATTTTGATTTACTACTTAGTACTGGGCTTAATTCCCAGAAACCTGGGGAGCAAGGTCAATGCTGTTAGATAGATGTCTAGACAACACAAGGTTGTCACTGTGTCCTTGTTATGGCTTTCACTATATGGCTTTCACCAATAGGACCCCTCACTTGCCCTTAAGAGGTTTACATTCCAAGGAATGTATGTATATGGTACACACACACACACACACACACACACACACACACACACATATATATACACAACACACATGTGTACATATGTACAAAACCACATACAAAGCAAATGCATGTTAATGTTGGGGCAGACACCAGTAGCTAGGGGATCAAGGCAGGCTTAAAGCCAAAGATGACACTGCAGTTGAATTTTAAAGGAACCAGGGATTCAGAGAGACAGAGGTTAAGTGGAAGAGTGTTCCATGCATGAGAGACAGCCAAAGAAAGGATATGGGAGATAGAATACTGCATGATAGGAATGGCAAGAGGCCACCATTGCTATAAGACAGAGTGCATGGAGGTAAATAATGTGTAATGAGTCTGGAAAGGTAGGATAGGGACAGGTTGTGAAGACCTTAAAAGCCATGCAAAGAAGTTTATTATTTGATCCTCAAGAGAATAAAGAACCATAGAATTTATATAGTGAGTTAACAGGGAGCTGTCAGAGGGTGAAATGGTCAGACTTTTATTTAGGAAAATCACTTTGATAGCTATATGGAGGATAGCTTGGAAGGGGAAGAGACTTGAGGTGTGGATAACAATTAGGAGATTCTTGTAATAGGCAAGAGGTGATGAAGGCTAAAACTAGTATAATGGCTGTGTGAGGAAAATGAAGGGAAACTGTTGAAGGATATTATGAATGTAGAAACATTAAGATATAGTAGCTGATTAGATATGTGGGGTGAGTGAGAGCGAGGAGTCAAGAATGATGCCAAGATCACAAACCTGGGCATCTGGAAGAATGATGGTGCTCTCAATAGACATAGAGGAATTAGGAAGATGGGAGGGGTGGTGAGAGAATTATGATCTCTGTTTTGGATGTGTTGATTTTGAGATGCATATAGGACGTGAAGTTTAAATGTCCAGTAGTTTGTGATACATTACTGGAGATCAAGAGACAAAGTAGGACTAGTGATATATTGATTTGAGAGATGTTGGTATGAGATGCTAATTGAACCCATGTGAAATGATAAGGTCACTAAGGGATAGGGAGAAAGGAAAGGGGGGAAGTCCTTGATAGATAGCGTTTTAGAGAACATCAACATTAAAGGATTGCTGTGGATGATAATCCAGTGAAAGAGTGTGAGGAATAAAAAAGGCAAGAGAACCAAGAGACAAGTGCATCATGAAAACCTAGAGAGAAGAGAGTATCTAAGAAGAGAGGGTGCTCGGTAGTGTTAAATGCTATAGAGAAGTAGAGAAAGATGAGACTGAGAAAAATTCATTAGATGTGGCAATTAATTATTGGTAACTCTGGAGAGAACAGTTTTAATAGTGATGAAAAGACTTGTTATTGATGTGGAAGATTCCTTGAATCAGCTGTGTATACTGTCTGTCAGTTTGTTAGAACTAAGATCAGAATTAGACAAACAGCACCAAAAAAGAAAGAATGATATTATTAAAAAGACATAGCATATAGTTGAGACTGTTTAACCATGAATTTAAACAAGTAATAGAAAATGAAAAATGGGATATGGAGAAAAATGACATTGATACTGACAACAATAATTTCATCTAGAAGTGGCAAATTAATTGCCACAAAAAAGAGACCAAGAGTCCAGAAAGTACCTTAGTTAACAAACATTTGACTTATTTGCCAAATGGAGAGATGGATGCCAAAAAAAAAAAAATTGGATCAGAATAGAAACTCATCTACAAATTCTTGCAAGGAAAAGTGGTGCTCTAAATAGATATAGAGGAATTAGGAAGATGGGAGGGGTGGTGAGAGAATTTTGGTTTTTGTTTTGGACATGTTGATTTTGAGATGTATATAGGGCATGAAGTTTAAATGTCTATTGACCGTTAGGAGAAATACTATCTCATAAAGTGGTAGAAGTTAAATACAATTTAAAGAAAACTTGGTAAATTATACAAGTGAGCAATATTATCTCAAGGGCACTCAAGGATAAAAATGTAAGGATGAATAAAAACAGAAGAAAATGGAAATATGCAAAAATCCCCAAATACTTTAACATACTTTTCTCTATGCATTATTGAATCACCATGCTCAGACCCAAGCATCATAGGCCCAGATGTATTTATCAAGGAAGTAAAAAATAGCATTAAGCAGAAAAAAGACAGGAAAAGTAATTGGAGTAGAGCATACATATACATGTGTATATATATACATATGTATGTGAGAGAGAGAGAGAGAGAGAGAGAGAGAGAGAGAGAGAGAGAGAGAAAGAGAGGGGAGAGAGGGGGGTGTGGGGAGAGAGAGAGAGAGAGAGAGAGAGAGAGAGAGAGAGATTTGTGCTATACCAGGTAGTTTGAGAAGGAGAAGATAACAAAGATGTGGGGAGAAAAAAAAATCTCAGACTTTATAAATACAGGAAAAAACGTTAAAGAAACATAAAAAGCAGCCAAGCTGTGTACCTGCTCTCTCATCTAGATAAAATTTTTATGAGACTCACCTATATATGAATCAGGGGCATCATCAATGAGGGTATTCCTAGGGAATAAGCAGGCTTTTGCTAATGACATTCAACAATGGACTGCATCTTCACCATTTTACAATTAACTGTAAGATGTAGAGTATGTAAGATCTCATTCTGCTGATGGTAGATTGTGATCAGACATTTGACTTAGTAGAATAAATGCCTTACTGTATATTTACAACAAGATGTCCCTATTCATCCATCAAGATTATTCAAGATTCCTTGGAAGATGGTTGTTGTTGTGTTTGTCCTTCATATTCGAAGAGGACCATGACATCAGGGAAATGATGACATGACTTGCAGTTGACTTTGATTTGAGTGAGGGAGGGCTGTGCAAGGTCAGCAGCCTCACTTTCTCCTCCAGAGCCATCTGGATCCAATGACCAGATATAACAACAGAAATAACCCTGTTCAATCACAATAAATATTAGTCAAAATATAAATAAGGAGATATATGCCCACCAAAGATATTCACAACTGACAGGAAGGAGATTCAGTGTAAAGTCCAAGTTAAAGAAAACTTCTCTGTGGATGGTGAGCTCCTCCTTTTGCACATTTTGCTCTTTTTTAAAATCTTTGATGTTGCCATTTTCTTTTTCTTATTTTTTTTTATTTGGAGGGGGGAAGGCAGGGCAATTGGGGTTAAGTGACTTGCCCAAGGTCACACAGGTAGTAAGTGTGTCGAATGTCTGAAGCCATATTTGAACTCAAGTCCTTCTGATTCCAGAGCCAGTGCTCTACCCACTGCGCCACCTAGCTGCCCCTCTTTTTTTTTTTTGCACATGACATTGTGTTGATTGCATTAATTCCCAAGAAGAGATGTATAATCATTCAAAGGAGTTTGGCCTGTCCCTCCACACAAGAAAAATCAGGTAAGTAAAGAATATCCAATACCAAAATTTCAACATGTATGTGGATGGCAACCATATAAAATTGTCCAACAGTGTGTTTATCTGGCACAGACAGTGTAGATAGACAATGAGTTAGAGTTGAGACAGGAGGAAGGGAACTGGCTGGATTGTTTTCCAGAAATTGCAAAGCTTTTTTACTGACCCCAAACTTCCCATGAAAGCAAAGGCTCATTTTTCCAACACTAACATTTTAGCAGTGTTGCTATATATCTATGAGACATGGAACACTACCATCTCTAAAGAACTAAAAATGACTGTCAAACAGAAGAGAATAGGGAATTACATGGTTGGTGTGAACAGGCTGCAACATATAACTAACAAGAAGCTCTGAAGAAGAACATGAGCAAAGAATGTCATAGAGGAATTGTGTGATAGGAAGAGAAGATGGACTGCTTACATGTCAGGGATGAGAGATGAGAGATGGACAGAGTGCTTCAGAGGTACCCTCAAGACATGAGAAACAAACAAGGAAGGCCTCCAGCCTTTGCCTGTGGCAAACCTGTGAGAGGCTGTGGCTAAGAGTCACACAGAATGTATAGTCGTAAATGCGTTGAAATCTGCATTGCTGGAGGCAGCTTCCTAGTGTATGAGATCAAGATCTGTATGAATATTTGAACAAATGTGTGCACATGTTCATATATCTTGTAATATAATGGAGTTTTAAAAAAATATATGAAATGTTTCATCTAATAAGATGAAATTTAGCAAAGATAAATGTAAAGCCCCATATTTGGTTTCACAAAGTTCAAAAAGAGTGAGAAGATAGTTAGCAGGCTGGATAAAGTTTATATGAGAAATATTTGTGAGTTCTAGTAGGCTGCAAACTCAATAATGAATCAGCTGTGAGAATTAGCCACTCAAAACAGCTAATGAGACTAAAACCTCCATTAATAGAAGCCTAGCTGACCAAGATGAAGTCCATAGCCCTGGTGTAATCTATCCTGGTGTTATGGTAATTAGGGTGGGACTTTTTTGTTTTCTCTTTTAGAATGCTAAGGTAATCAAGTACCTTTGATGAGTTTTGCCTTTCAAATGTAATGGCAAACAAAGTGGACTTTTTGTTGTCTTTTGTTTCTTTGATTGAATCAACAGTCTTTGACCTGCTTAAGAAACAAGAAAGCCTAGTTCACATAGGTTTGAGTAGCATGGTTGTGATGCCCTCTGACCCTGAGAAGGATATATGAGATCTGAGGTTGGCATTTTGTTTTGGGGCTCTCACTCACTGGAAGAGTGTCATGTGATTTGACCAGAAGAGACCCTGGGTAGCCATTGTTAAGAGCCACCCAGCTTGAAAACCCAGATGTTGTTGCTTCTCTTTTTGGTAACTATGTATGCAATGTCTTGATCAGACAAAGCCTGTTTGTTGATCTGTTTGTAGTTTCTGTTTGTATTTTCTATGAAGTTCAGGGTGCTGATTTTTCCCCTGAATTAAGTGAATGAATGAATAATATATATATATATATATATATATATATATATATATCATATATATATATATATATATATAGAGAGAGAGAGAGAGAGAGAGGAAGAGAGAGAGATGTACATATATGTATACATATATATATATATATGTTTAATTAGAATGAGATTGTTAACTCCTAAAGGTTTCTGAAAAGCAGATCAATGAACCTGTGCTAGCAGCCCTCCTGTGTGCTCTTGTTGTTGGTTTTGATATTTATCTTTCACCCCTACAGCAGCTGCTAGCAATATTGTTGTTACACCTAGTAAGATAATTCTAGAGGCTTGTGTTTGCTTATGGGAGCCATATTTTGGGAAGGACAACAGCAAGATGGAGTTTGTCCAGAGAAAAGTGACTAGGATGGTAGAGGAATCTGAAACTGTGCTGTAGAGGATTGACTGAAGAAGGTTGGGATAATTATGCTGGAGAAGGCTTAAGGGAGACAAGAGAGCTTTCTTCAATTATTTAAAGGATCAGTACATAGGAGCAGAAGTAGCCTCTTAGAGTAGAAAGAGAACTGGCCTTGGAGTCAAGAAGAACTGGGTTTAAGTCCTCAATCTTGGGCAAGATGATAAAAACTTTGAATATCATAAGGTGAGTTGCTTGATCACAGATAAGTTGTTGATCTAAATCTGTGGAGGAAGTTTCCACATCAAGAGTTCTATAGATTGATGAAATCCCAAGTCTAGATCCTCCCTCCTTCATCCTCTCATCCTCTTCCCAATAAATAAAATAAGCTTTAGACTAGCTCTAAGGTCCCAGCAGGCAAAACTGAGAAGAATGGGTAAAAATTGAAAATGGCATATTTTAGCAAAAACCCTCCTAACCCTCCATGATGGGTAGAGCCTGCTTCATGAGATAGTGAGATCCTGTCTCTTGAGATCTGCAGGTTGATGCTTATTGGAAATGTGATAGAGATAGTTCCCATTTAGGTATCTGGAGTATTTCTGAAGTCTTTACCAATTCTGAGATTCTTTGAATCTGTAAAGTATTGTAATAGCAATTTAGATTTGAAGATCTTTCCCACCCATTAATAGGCCATGTGACCTGCTTACATCACAGGGAGCCTAAGTCATATGTGGTGGGAGGAACTTGCTGAGAGTTAAAGGAAATTGTGTCACAGGAAATGCTGAAAGAACAGTTAAAAAAGTTAAGTTCTAATAATTCATATCAACATTGGAAGGATAATTTGTTCACTACTTTATGTAATTTGAATAATAGATCATTAGGGGGAAGTACACCTCTAGCCAGAATGATTACCCCAAATCTGCAAATTAGAAAACAGCAAACACATAAGATCAAAAATATTGAGTATTGGACTGTGAGGGAAGATGTCCCACCACCATATCCAGGAATACCTGGTTTGGCAGGATATGATTTACATTGTTTAGAGCACTTTTGGTTGGATAGAAAAGAGATGAAAAATATCTCTACTGGAATATGTATGAGAATCTCTAAGAAACATTTTGGATAGATACTACCTAAATTAGGATTAGCAGCTCAGGGAATACATGTATTGGTTGGAGTGATATATTCTAGTTATCAATGAGAAATTATTGTAACATTCCAAAATGTGGGTGAAAGAGAGCAGTTAGCTCTATAGTTAGAGCTGAGGGAAAGACAGCAGATGTGTAATAGCTGAGCTGTAAGTTAGCATGTTGGTGGCAAGGCCCCAGCAGAGGGCAGAAGGTTGTGGGATGGAGTGGTTCTCTGCTGTGATGTTGTGGACTTACTGGTTTTGGGATCTGGTTATTTGGTATTTACTTCTTCTACCTTCTATGTGGAGAGTCGCCTATATTTTGCGATACAGAACCACATAGGCATTTTGACAATTATCATCTATAGGGTGTTCCTAAAATCTGGACATCTAGGCAAAAATGCATATTTTCAAGAAATGAAATGCTTGAAATTTTCAACAACATTTTATTTAATTGGAATATTAACAAATAACATGTTCAACTTCAGATAACATCGTATGATTTCATATTCATATCCCAAGAGTGAATGTGCTAAAATTGACGGCAATGTGGAGTTATTGAGTTATTGCATCGATTTCACTTGAATTTTGCAAAGTGCACCAACCTTTGCATCACAAATGATGGAAATCATATTAAAGATGGTATTTGTTAATATTCCAATTAAATTTCAATCATTTCATTTCTTGAAAACATGCATTTTTGCCTATGTGTGCAGACTTTAGGAACACCCTGTATATTGTGATTATTGCTTTGCTCATACAAGTATTCATTCCCCATTTGTATTCTTCATTTTCATTTGACTTTGGCAATTTGTGAAGAATATATTTTCTACAGTACCATTCTGTGTTGGATGAGGCTTGGTAACAATCAGGATGCTTCCATTGACTAATTATTGAATTCACTCTTTTGTCTCTCATGTTCTTAGCTTCTTTTCCCCTCCTCCCCCTTCCCCATGTCCCTTTCAGTATAATTTCATTAATATGTTTCCTATTATCTATATGGATTTAATGGCATACAATACTTGTTATTTCTAATGACTGTTTGACTTAAGTGAGGGGAAATCTCGAACCACAGAATTTCAGAACTGAAATGATTCAATCCCATTCACAGAATAATAGACTTTTCCCGTGTTGTATATGAGGTTTGTGTTACAGATGAGAAAAAAGGTCTAATGAGGTTGTGCCTGGCTCAGGTTCACACAACTAGTTAAGTGGAAGCTCTGGAACTCGAAACCCTATCTCCTAGTTCCAAGCCTCATGCTTTTCTTATATGCTGTCCAAGCTTTGAGATGTGAAATGTCTGTATGTGTATATGTATATTATGTGTATGTGATCATGGGGCAAAAGAAGTCTACTACAATATTCTTGGACTAAGTCTTTGAAGAATTATGGTTCCATACATTGGATTTTATATTTTTGTTTTTGTTCTAAGGAGAAACCATTGTTTTTGTTTTTTTTCATGAGAGAAACTGTTGGGGGCAGTGGCAAACTAATACATTACTAGCTTGAGTGCTTGACACTGAATGCTCAGCTACCATAGTGATAGGTACCATGGAAACAGACAGACTTTGTTTGTCAGTGGTGTTTTTCTTGCTTTGGGTGGTGAGGGCTGAAGTTCCAATAAAGAATTCACTGGTGTTGTATTATTAGAGGGCAGATACTGGCTATAACCAGGCTTTGCTGGACAGTGGTGCTAAGAGTGACAGTGATGAAATTCCCTAGAGAGGAATAAGGAAAGTATACAAGAATTATTGAACAAATTTTCTTGTAATAGAATAAGCAGACGTAGGCAGAAGGTATGGAAAATTATGTGATATTCCAAAGTACAGCTAGCTTTCATTTCTTCAGTCAGCAAACATTTATTGCAATTCTGCTATATTTGAAGTACCTTTCTGATGGGAAGTATTAGAAAATGAAAATGAAGATCCAACAGTTCAACCCCCCCACCCCCAACTATTTACCAGTCATAGCAATACAAAGCAAAAAGTTATTGATTTGTGCAGATATTTCCTGAGAATAAACTCAGTTCATGTAACCCAAGAGCTTAGAGGTAATGGGTCATGGCCTACACTAGAACTCTTGGTAATTATAATATAAGCAGATATAAGCTTAATAATAATTATTAACTCAGTCATCCTTGACTGAGTTACGTTCTGTTAATGGTTACGTTCTGTTGATTCTACCTCCACAACAACTCTTGTGTTTGTTCCCTCCTTCTGAATCACATGTTCATCAACCCTAGGGCAGGACCTTGTAACTTTTCACCTGGACCATTATAATAGTCTCCTACATGTAAAAGCTCTCGTTTCTAATTTCTCCCTTTCTCAAAACGTACTTCACATAGAGGCTAAAACAATCTCCCCAGTGCACTGGTACGATCATGTCACTATCTTCCTAAAATAAAATAAACAATTTAAGCAGTTTCCTATTAACTATAAAAATATGAACACTTTATCCTGAAAAGTAAGTCTGTCCACAATCTGATACTGACATCTTTCCAGCCTTATTTTACGTGACTTACCATTATTCCCAGAAGCCATCTCCAATGTCTAGAATGGTCAACCCAGACTAATTCCTTCAAGGCTCAGCTCCAGTCTGTCCTCCTCTATGGAAACTTCCCTGCCCAGCTGAAAGTGATCTCTTCTTCCTCAGTTTTTTTCTACAGCACTTTATCTGAATCTCTCTTTTTCCTCCATCATACTTTGCCTTGTAAATCTATACCCATGTTGATTACCCACTAGTAGAATGGAAGTAGGAATTATGTTGCTGTTCATTTTTGTCTTTCTAGTAGAGGGCTGTCTAAAATATGGCCTGCGGGCTGCATGTGGACCGCGGTGCAATTTTATGCGACCTGCCTGTGGGTTTTAATTTTCATGAGAGAAAAAATAATAATTTGCATGGAATGCATATTAGATTTTTTAATTACATCACTAATAAATAATCTCATTGATGTTAATTTTCTTTGGTGTTTTTAAGCAGCATTACAGATGGAACATACCGCATGGAATTTTCAATCGATCTGTGGGATGCGTTCTGTCTGTACGATGCAGACTAGTCAGTATGCACCTATCTTCAATCTGTTGTGCTGTCACTTTGTTGTTTTGTGTTTACTTTCACACTTCATGCCTTCACCTGTCACACTGATGATGTGCATTCCCCACTTTCTATTAGTGTACTGTATTTTTTCTTCTGTATGCGGCCCTCGAATAATTATTTTATTTTAATGTGGCCCTAAGATAACCTAAGGTTGGACAGCCCTGTTGTAGTACATCAAAAAGTCTTTTGCATAGAGTAGAAAATTAGTATGATAGTTTTAGAGCTATTAAGGTATCTTAGAGGCCGTCTAGTCCTCTCCTCATTTTACAGACGGAGAAGCTAAGGGCTAGAGAGGCTAATTGATTTGCCCAAGGCCAAACAGGTAATAAAGGCAGAGGCAGGATTTAGACTTAGATCCTCTGATTCCATATTTAGCATTCATTCAACATACTTCCTATCCTTCAAGTTTTCAAAGTTCTTTCACTCTCTCACATATAAATACACACAGATGTAAACATACATATACATAAACATGTGTGTGTACATACATATATGTGCATGCATGGCTATAGATAGATAGATGGATGGATAGATAGACAGATAGACAGATAGTTTTTCCCTCACAATAACCCCATGAGAAAGATAACACTGATCACTGACACCTAGCATAATGTATGCTCAAGGAGTCTGACAGAGCGTAAGCAAGGAGGATTCTATTATCCTTCTTAGAGTGTAGTTTCCCAGGATCCATGGCCAAGGCAATCTCTAGTTTCCGGGTGTTAGAAAATAACTCCTAGAATAGCCCCACGGATCCTAGATAGTAATTCCTAGAATCCTAGTGATAGGCAGTCCTACTGAGACCGCGCAGTGAGATAAGAGGTGACATGATATGATATTTACTACGCTTGTGCAGAATGATGAAATTGCTTAAGTTAACCTGCGAACTTAATGTTGGCAAGATGCCTTCTTTGTCCGTTGCCCTATAAAGCAAAATGGCACTGGTCAGTGAGTGGAGAACCCATGGGGGAATATGACAGTGTCATGCTGTGTGTGCCTAGGTTGGCCCCCATCAAGGCTTTGAGGGAATCCATGTTTGACTCAGCCGGCCCCCGTTGAGGATTAGGAGATTCTGTAGGAATTGTGGCTCCTACTATATTCTCACTGGCCTCTGTGAGAAGGGTGATTAGGGAATGCTGTAGGAGTTGGGCCTTCCATTATTAGCAACCCATTGTGAAGACTAGACTAGAATAAAATAAGATTATTAACCCCTCTGAAGGTGTCTTCCTGTCCTTCCTGTATGACCAGCAGCGAACCTGTCAGAGACTGGAGTCCAAAAACTTCAGTGCCTCCCATGTGCTATTTGTGGAACACAGAGAAACTAAAAATAAGGAAAAATTTAATATTCCTTGGCTTAAATGAGCAGTTTTAGAAAAGCTAGACCACCAGTGTAAGGAAGATAAATTGTCCTAATGTGTTAGGCTGTTAGAGGCATAGGTGAATGAATTTTGATCTTTAAAGATAATGACTTGAAACCAGAGAAGGAGGGCAATATTAGCAGATTTAGGGCCTGATAGGCTAGGAAGCATCATTGCTCACCCATAGGTTTTGCTGGAAAATGTGTTAAATCCTGGTGAAATTAGGGTTGTATGAAAAGAGAAGAGAAGAAGTAGCAAGGATGAGGATTAGGAACCAAGAAAAGATCCTCAGGCCTATTCCATTGACTCCCTTAGCATATGAACTCCTGAGGAAAGAGGATGGGCAGGAAGTGAGGAGTTTGCAGGATAAGTTCAAACAGCAATCTGATGCCATCATTAGGACAATGGTGAATGAAGGAATATTCAGATGGAGACAATCCAGAGTGTTTACTAGTTGTAGAGTTCCATTGGCTTGGAGGATTTAAGAATTTTTTCTTGCAGTCACCTGTACCAGTTAGAGTTTGCACCTTTTATGTGGGTTAGGAGGCTAAAATATGAGGAGTTTTGCCTATATAACTTTACAAAGATAATTCCCTTTGTAGGTGGTTCCTGGATGGAGAGGAAAAGAGAGGAGGTAATTCTTTAAAAAGAGATGAGTTTGGTGGACTGGATTTATGCACCATCTAAAGACACCTTCCACTCCCTATGAAAAGCTTACTTCAGGTGCAATTAAATCCTGCCTTTTGGTCAGAACCCAACCTGAAGGGCATCAGACTTTTGCTGTGAACCTTTTCCACTTGGCCACCATACAAGCCTGAGCAGATCAGCTGGTGAAAGGCAGATCAGCAGGAGATAGGTACTCTAGGGATGATGGAAGGAGGCATTGTGTCTCCCACCTACATTAGGCAGGCTGCAGGTGATTATACTGTTTCCTATATGGAGCTTTGAAAATGGATTGGATAAGATGGTTGATGGTCAGAGGCAGAATAAAAATCAGTAAACATTTATTAAGGACCTACATGTCCCAGGCACTATGTTAAATGCTAGGGATCCAAAGAAAGGCATAAGACAGTTCCTGCTCTTAAGGAGGTCACAATCTAATGGCTAAAGAGTACGTAAAAAGAAGCTGACAATGTGGAGGGGAGAGAAGGGGAGAGTCTGGAGCCTGGTGGGAAATGATCTGAGTTGGTGTGAGTTACAGAGTTGAAAGCTAAGAGAGCAGACAGATGGAAAATGATGAAGTGAATGTCTAGGGTGCACTCCTTAAATGGTGGAGGATCTAGGACAGCAAGAGCCAAGACAAAGAAAGAAACTTTGATAATGAGGAATTTAGATAAACATGAGGCACTAGTATGAATGGATGGACAATGAAGTCAGAAGAACTGTATGCTAGGACTAGAAAAGTATAAATAAAAAGAATAATAAAGGAAAACTGAATGGCTGTACTTAGCCCTGAGGAAGAAATGAGGAAATGCATCTCTTTCCTTGGAGAGATGGGGGGTTATCGGTATGGAATGTTGCATATACTGTTAGACGTAGTAGATGTATTAGTTAAGTTTTCTTAACTCCTCCTCCTACCCCCCTTGTTAGAAAGGAAGGGAAGGTCCATTAGGTAGAGATGTGTGGGATGCTGGAAGGGTATGGTTGTTAATGACTTTAATAGTAAGGGAAAAAAACTTAAAGCATCAACAAAAAAAGAAAGGAGAGTAAAGTGAAATGATCAAGAGAGGTAGTACTTAGTAGAAGATGATGAAAATCATCATTTCACTCTGTACCAGTTCATACAAATCTTCCCAGGTTTCTCTAAATTCATCATAGTCATAATTTTTATAATGCATTAGTATTTCATTATATACACATACCATAATCTGTTTAACCATTCCCCAGTGGATGGGCACCCACCTTGTTTCCAATTATTTGTTAGAACAATAAAAGTACTGTTGTAAATATTTTATATATGCTTGGTCTTTGACTTCTTTGTGGGTATATACCTAGAAATGGGATCACTGGGTCAAAAGATATGAACAGTATAATGATCTTTTGAGTCTATTTCCAAACTGCTTTCCAGAATGAAAACCTACTCTCATTTCTACCAGTCATCCGTTAGTGTGCCTATCTTTGCACAGCCCCTCCAAAAATTTTCATTTTAACTCTTCTGTCATCTTTAATAATCTTATGGGTATGTGATGGAATCTCAAAGTCGTTTATTCTGTTTGTTGTTGCCATTGTTGTTGTTTCGGTCATTTTCAGCTCTTCATGACCCCATGGACCTCTGTCCACAGAGTATTCTTTGCAAAGATACTAGGGTAGATTTCCATTTCCTTCCCCACTGGCAAATAGTGGTTAAGTGACTTGCCTAAGGTCACACTGCTAGGACATATCTGAGGCTGTATTTAAACTCAGATCTTCCTGACTCCAAGCCCAGCGCTCTATCCGCTGTGCCTCCTGGCTTCCCCTTCTCTTGTTATATGGAGAACTTTTTTCACATGGTTGTTGATAGCTTGCATTTCTTCATTTAAAAACTATCTCCTCATATCCTTTAGCCATTTATATATTGTGAAATAGCTTCTTTTTTAAATGATTATATCCATTCCGTATGTATCTGAGTAGAAACAGGAGAAAAATTTACAGGATGATCACAGCAATGTAAAGAAAAACAATTTTGAAAGTTGATCAAAAGTTTAGGTCAACATAGCAATCAAACATGACTTCAAAAGACTGATCATGAGACATGCCACTCACCTCTTGGCACAAAGGTGAGGGACTAGGGGTATAGGATGAGACATACATTTTTAGACATGGAATAATTTTGCTTAGTTGTAGGAGCTTCTGGGGTGGGGTGGGATAGAGTGTTGTTGAGTTAGTGGGTGGTGTTACAGATGCAAAAACTAAAGATGATCAATACAAATTTAAAAATATGGAGAAGAAAACAAAAAAAGTTTATAAGGAAACACTGAATAGGGCAATTTTGTAGCTACCACATAAAATTATATATAATAATATGTTTATATATCACATATAATATGGTCTGTAATAGATTATAGACCATATTATATAAAATCTATACAATTTTATATATTGTATATATATATGTGTGTGTGTGTGTGTGTGTGTGTGTGTGTTGTTGATGTCGTTCAATTGTTCCAGTTGTTGGAAACTCCGTGGAGTTTTCTTGGCAAAGATAATTGGACTGGTTTTTTCCATTTCCTTCCCCAGTGGCAAATAGAGATTAAGTGACTTGCCTAAGGTTGCACAGCTAGGATGTTTTTGAGGCTGTATTTGAACTCAGATCTTCCTGACTCCAAGCTATACATAAAAGAATTTCATAAGTTCCTATGCAATCTTTTTTTTTAATCCTTTTTAAGTTGAAATGTCTTTGTTTGTTGATGTAGTAACTGGTGAAAATTACTCTGAATGGTAAGACCCTAGCTCCCAGATGCATGTATGCTAAGGTTTAAATGACCCAGAGACTGGACATTGCCCTGCTCTTTAGTCACTAGGTACAGAGTTAAGTTTCTTGGATCTCTGGCCTTCATTTCTTATTGGTCAACTCAGAAAGTTCGCTGATATTAGTGGTCCAAACTACCACTTTGCTTTCCCCCACAGATAATGGAGTAATCTCCTAATAATGTCATGTCAGCTTTTTTTGTCTAAAACTCTGTGGAAGTTTGAGTTCTGACTGACTTTAGAATTTGGAGCAAAGGTCACAGTTTATTGAATGTCCAGGACACACTAGACTGTCCCTGGAGCTGGGGAGAGCCAACGGGCATGGGAAGGGGTGCTGCTCCCTTATGCTGTTTCCCATTGCCATCTGTCCCCCTGTCATAGCTACCATCCTTATGTGGCACTGTCATTGTTGGGGAACATTTCTCTTTTATTCTTAGGTTCATTATAAAATACAGTAATATAAATATAATATAATGTAACATAAACAATATATTTTATATAATATATAATAAACATCTGAACTATTTTAAGTGTGTTATATTTATTTATAGATATTTAAATACAAATAAAATATTGTGCTTAAATATAATAAAAATTAAATATAAATATAAAAATAAATAAATGAATGAAATAAACATAACAAAATTCCAACAAAAAAGAAATGGCAATTTGAATAATATACAATCTGAATAATTTGTGATTAAATTAATAATGACTTATCTAGAATTACTCAGTCATTTAGATCAATCTCTCCTTCAAAACAAAAGTGCATTGGAAAAAGAGTTCTAGTTCTGGAACCAGAGGATTTCGGTTTGCATCCCAGTTCTGCTGTTTCCTGTCTGGGTACAATCTTGGGCTTCTCGGGGGTTGGACCAGGTTTTCTCTGAGGTTCTACTCAATTCCATGACCTTGTGAAACTGAAAGTTCTATGTACCTTAAAGAAGGAGAGCTGAGACTGATGTTTTTAGTCGGAGAAAAGAGATGTAAATCAGTAAATCAGATGACTTTTTTGGCTCCTGTCAGAAACATCAATGCCAGGTGTATTTTCTGTCGTCATGACTAAAATTATCATCCTGGGATATTTTTAATGTCAAATCTTTTAAAAAATATATATAATCAACAACAACACACTTGAGAGAGAGATTGCTAGTTCTTCTGGCAATATTCCACGTGTACCAGCCTGGGGAGACTAAAGTTGCCCTTATCTTTATTTTGATGCTGTGGTTTCTGCCTGACAAAGTGAGTCTGGCTTTCTCTCTGACTTCAGCAATGCCAGTTCTTTTAAATAGCTTTGCATAATTTATCTTTTTTTAAATCTTAGGAGAATGTTTAGATGCCAAAGCACTTGACAGAGAAAAAGATAATTAATTTGTCTTTTTTTTTAAATGCTATTTAGGGGTAGGATTGGGAGTGAAAGAAAAAAACTTAAGATCATGAAATGAGCCATATGGCACATTAGGGAACATGTTTGCAAAGCCTAAAGTTAGTTTAATACCTTACTTTAAGGGTTTTCATTAGTGGTCATGAAACTTTACTTCAAGGACACTGCTGTGATTCTCAAATATGAGACTAATGGCTACCACCAGAATTTAGAAGGACTGATGAGTTACCTTTGGACATATGTTTTCACTTAATCAGAAGAAACACAATAGACTAAACCTATCATTTTACTGTTTATCTTTGGCAGCTGGTTCCATATTTTTCATCCTCTTTCTGATAGGGTAAAGTAATCCTATGCCTTATATCACTGCCCTCTTTGGTGTCTATTTTAAAATGTGAATCATTCTCTAGTAGTGCATATACCATATGAGGATCAAGCCCTTAATTTCTTTTATGTCATATACATCAGCCTACTTTCATTTCAATTCAAATCAATAACCATTTGTTAGCTTCTTTATGTGACTATACTATACTAAACTATACCAAACACTATACTAAATACCAGAGACAGAAAAGTTGTAAAAAGCAGTTAAAGCACATTGATTGATGTTTAAGTTCAGAGTAAGATACTCCTATCAGATTAATCTATGATAAGCCAAGTTGTACCCATTGCCTAATTTTCTAAGGGTACTGAGGAGAAAAGATTATTTTGATTTTTTTCTTAGTGTTAAAAAACACACCTGAAGCATTACCTTTTCTGCAGCTGGTAGTTCTCATGCTCTATATACTTTCTGCCTGTCCTTCCCTCTTTTCTTTTCCTTCTGGGCTACTCCTGCCCACCTTCCAAAAACATTTTTTCCAATCCAATGACTCACACTCTCCCACCAGTGAGACTGTGAAAATGGGTGGGCACATAACTTATAGATGCCTAGCATCAAAGCATGTGAACAGTGAAACCCATGTCTTTGAGGCAACTCACAGCTCAGCTCTGGACTTTAGTCCTTGATGTTCTTGGTCTCTTCAAGAACAACTTGCACTATACAAAGCTATTTCTATAATAACTGCTCCCCTTTTGGCCCTCTCTATGCCTCTGAGCAAACTCATTCCTCTTCTGCTCTCAAACTTTTAAATCAGTGACAGCTTTTAACTCACTGTAACACCAATGCTGCTTGCAGTTCCTATCGAGGTGTAAGGCCAATAACACCAGCACGCAGGAGGGCCCCTAGCATAGGTTCTTTGATCTGCTTTTCTAAGAAAAGCAACTTTAAGGGGTTTACAATCTCACTTTAATTAAAGATACATATATCATTCACTTAGTTCAGGGGGAAAAGTCAGCATCCTGAACTTCAGAGAAAGCACAACCAGCAATTACAAGCAGAAATTATATGAACAGCACAAAATAACACACATCAGCAGACAGGGCTTCTAACTGTCTGTCCATAGCAATACATAGATAGTTACCAGAGAGAGAAGCACCAATATCTGGGTTTTCAAAGCTGGGGGCTCTTTAACGGTTAACCAGAGTCTCATCTGGCCAAATCACATGAACACTCTTCCAATGAGTGAGCCCCCAAGCAAAATGCTAACCTCAGAGTATACATACTGTTTCCAATCAATGACTCTTGATTCAGTCAAAGACTCTTGATTCAAACAAAGGCAAGACTCAATCAAAGGCACTTGGTTGCCTTAGTGCTAAGAAGCACTCCAAAAGAAAAAACAGCAAAAAGTCCCACTTTGCTTGTGATTACATTCCACCCCTCTAGGATCCTTGGCATTACAATCTAAATGGCCATGGATCCTGGAACAAATAGAGGCACTATACTTTGAGATCCCATCACATATATTATTAGTAAGGTGGCTACATAGTCTTAAATAAAATAAATCATTCAGTATATCTTATAGCATTTCTCAGAATACCCACACGGCATATATCATTGTTCAATAAATTAAACCATAATGTTCATAGCAACATCCTCAAGCAAAACATCATTCAGTAGCATTCCCCAAAATACTTGTTTACATAAGCAGGGGGCCCCAGGCCAGGGTCTTCCCTAACACAATGTATCATCCTTAAGAGGTAGCAGAAAAAACAAATACCATCCACCCCTAGGTTACAGCAAGTTACAATCTCTTCAATCAATACAGAGTGTCCAAGCAAAGTCCTTCTTGGGGGTGTGTCCTTGTCCCCACACTGTTCCAGCCCCTGCTTCCCAGTCCTGAGGGGCGGCTGGGCAACAAAGCCAATAGGGTGGGTTCTTTGAGGGTCCACAGCACTTCCCGCCCCCCCCAAGCAACTCCACCCTCCCCCTGGGTCTGAAACCGTCCCAGGGAGATGCAGCAAAAAAGACACATAGCACCATGCTGCAAAGTTTTTATCTTGCTCCTGGGCTGAATTCTGAACTCTGAGATTCCTCCTCCTCCTGAAGGAGCTGGCTGTTCCTAGCTTCTGCCTGACTCCTGATGCAGGCAGTTCTCCACTTTTGCTCTCTCCTCACCAGTGTTGGCTCACAGGCAGTTCTCCTCTCCTGCTGGGTTGGTACACATGCAGCTTTCCACTCTTGCTCCAGGGCTCCATTTCAAGCTCTTGCTGCTCTGGTCTGGCTTCCAAATACAATACCCTTTCAGCATATTCGCCCCTCTAGGACAGTCCACTCAAGCCCTGGCTCTGGCCACCCCCACCTCCCCCAAGCCTCTGCTTGTTTTCCTCCCACGGCCCCTGCTCTGCCCTGTCTCCCCCACAGTGCTAGTGGGGTGCTCAGGGGGAAGGACCCTGGGACCCAGGGTCCCAGGGACCCTGCTCTAGGCACTTGTGAAACCACTCCTGTCACTGCTACTTGCTTGTTTTCCTTTAAGCTGCTGCTGCTTCTGGGGCTCCACAGAACCATAGCCACCACAAGTATAAAGAGCAACCTAATAACTGAAAAACATCCAACTCCTATCCCAGTCTCCCCAAACCCCATACTTTCCTTTTAATTTGCAGATTTTGCCAACTACACCATTTTGTAACACCAATGCTGCTTGCAGCTGCTGTGGAGGTGTAAAGCCAATAACATCAGCACACAGGAGGGCTACTAGCATAGGTTCTTTGATTTGCTTTTCTAAGGAAAGCAACTTTAAGGGGTTTACAATCTCACTTTAATTAAACATACATATATCATTCACTTAGTTCAGGGGGGAAAGTCAGCACCCTGAATGTCAGAGAAAACACAAATAGAAATTACAAGCAGAAATTATATCAACAGAGCAAATAACACAAATCAGTAGACCAGGCTTGTTTGTCCTTAGCAATACATACATAGTTATCAGAGAGACATCTGGGTTTTCAAAGCTGGGGGGTGGGGGTGACTCGTTAATGGCTACCCAGAATCTCATCTGTCCAAATCACACAAACACTCTTCTAATGAGTGAGCCTCCAAGAAGAATGCTAAACTCAGAGTATATATACTGTTTCCAATCAACGACTCTTGATTCAATCAAAGACTTGATTCAAACAAAGGCAAGACTCAACCAAAGGCACTTGGTTGTCTTAGTGCTGAGAAGCACTCCAAAAGAAAAAACAGCAAAAAGTCCCACTTTGCTTGCCATTAACCACCATTAACAGGATGATGAACAAATGTTAAACTATTATATTAGAAAGCAATTTTTTAAGCCAAAGAACTTCAAAATTCATCATATTGACTCTTTGGGTAAGGTAGACAAAGCTAACCAGGTTTTCACTCAACAGGGTTTCGTTGTTCAATCATATCTTAGTCCATTTTTATAGCAAAATACAGCTCACAAAAAAACCCCTCAAGTTGGCTTTCTGGCCAACACAGACAAGTCCAGCCTGTCCCTTATTCAACAAGATTCTATATTTACCCCGAAAGTGCAAAGCTTCTTCTTAAAGCAAAGCAGCTGAAAGTCTGCCTATTCATCTCTTTCTCTCTTTCAAACCAGACAGTACAGTAGAGAGAAATTAGGCACCTCCAAGAGGTTTTCTCCCTCTAAACTATAGATGGTGGCAGAGAGTAGTAGCTTAAAATATAGCAGAGTTCAGTTCTCTTCTAGTGAGCTTCTAGGCAACTCCTCCAGCTTTTTCTTCAATCAATCTGCAGAATAATTCCTCTCTTCTAATCAGAAAACTATCAGCTCAGTAGCTAAAGTCTTCCTTTCAACTCATTCTCCTGATGGCTTCTTAACTATTTCTAATGCCTCAAATAATGTGGTCAGTGACTCATTTTCCACTTACAAGTTAAAACTAATGAGATCCATCTTCCTATGTGATATGAACCCAGCAATCCATTTTAATCCTTCCATATGTGATTCACAATCTTATCAGTTAATGTCTTCCAGCCTTTAAAAAGTCACATGCAAATGCACTGAAGGACCACAGCACTCTGTGGCTTCAGTCAT
Organism: Trichosurus vulpecula; assembly: GCF_011100635.1. NCBI lineage: Eukaryota > Metazoa > Chordata > Mammalia > Diprotodontia > Phalangeridae > Trichosurus > Trichosurus vulpecula. The sequence goes on along the minus strand of NC_050580.1, from coordinate 214,739,707 downwards.
TACTTTGTTTTCATATATCTGAAGGCCAATTTTTAATACAGTCTTCCTAACTGTGTCTCTCCACATTTTTCCGAGAAATTGTTTTTTCACAAATGGATTTTATCCATTTTTAAGACACAAAAGTGGGACAGAGCCAAGATGGCAGAGAAAAGGCAGAGACTTGCCTGAGATCTCCCAAATTTCCTTTCGTACAATTTTAAATAATACCTCAAAATGAATTCTGGAGCAGCAGAAGTCACAAAAGGATGGAATGAAACAATTTTCCAGCCCAAGACAACTTAGAACATCAGTAGGAAAGGTGTGTCACAGTGGGGTGAGAGTGGAGTACACTCCAGCACAGGCTGTGCCAGTGCAGGCCTCATGTTAATGATTCAGCAGCAGGCACTGGGGGAGACTGAATCAATGGTGGCAGCAGCTACTTCCAGAGTTCTCAACCTACAGATGGTAAAGGGGTCAGACAACTGGTCAGGAGATTACAGGGGTCCCTTTGCTGTCACTGGGTATAGGACTCTGTTGCATTACCCATACTCAGATCTGGGGCACAGTCCTGGTTTGCAGTTCCAGGGTGAAGAGGAACACTAATATACCAGAGCTTGTCACCACAGGGGAGTGGGGTACACTGGTCACAGTTCCAGGACTGAAAAGAGTGCTTGTGGTTCCTCACAGATGAGAGCACAGGCCAGGAGAGTAGTAAATACACCTCTCCTTAGATCATACCACTTTGAAAGAACTAAAAGCTGAAAAAACCCCAGAACTAGCTCTGAAAACAGTTTTACAAAAAACCTGAAGCTTGAGACAGTGACTCATGCATACCTAGAGCAGAGCCCAACTTTAATATGAAGCTAAAAGTCAAGAAATAGGCTGGAAAATGAGCAAACAACAATAACAAAAAAGAACCCGACCATAGACAGTTACTATGGTGACAGGGAAAATCAAAATACAAACTCAGAAGAAGAAAATAAAGTCAAAACTGCTACATCTAGAATCTCAAAGAAAAAAATGTGAATTGGCCAAAGGCCCCAAAAAAGTTCCTGGGAGAACTCAAAAAGGCTTTTAAAAATCAAATAAGAAAGGTAGAGGAAAATTGGGAGAAGATATGACAGTGATGAAAGAAAATAATGAAAAAAGAACCAACAGTTTGGTAAAGGAGGCACAAAAATATTGAAAAAAATAACACCTTAAAAAACAGAATAGGCCAAATGGCGTTGGTACAAAAAAATCCAATGAGAGAATAATGTCTTAAAAAGCAGAATTGCCCATATGGAAAAAAATGTACAAAAATTCACTGAAGAAAAGAACTCCTTAAAAAGTCGGGTTGACAAAGTGGAAAAGAAAGTACAAATGCTCACTGAAGAAAATAATTCTTTAAAAATTAGAATTGGAAAAAACGAAAGCTAATGATTCCATGAGAGAGCAAGAAGCAATAAAAAAATGAAAAATGGGGAAAAAATAGAAGAAAATGTAAAATATCTCATTGGAAAAACAACTGACCTGGAAAAACAGATCCAGGAGAGATCATTTAAGAGAGCTACTTGAAAACCATGATCAGAAAAAGAGTCTAGACATCATCTTTCAAGAAATTTTCAATGGAAAATTGTCCTTATATTCTAGAAGCAGAAGGCAAAATAGAAATTAAAGAATCCAACAATCATCTCCTGAAAGAGATCCCAAAATGAAAACTCCCAGAATATTATAGCCAAATGCCGGAGCTCCCAGGCCAAGGAGAAAATATCACAAGCAGCCAGAAAGAAACAATTCAAATGTTGTGGAGTCACAGTGAGGATAACAAAAGATTTAGCAGCTTCTATATTAAAAGATTTGATGGCTTAGAATATTATATTCCAAAGGGTAAAGGAACTGGGGTTACAACCAAAAATCACCTATACAGCAAAGCTGAGTATAGTCCTCCAGGAGAAAAAAAATGGAAATTTAATGAAACAGAGGACTTTTAAGCATTTATGATGAAAAGGCCAGAGCTGAACTGAAAATTTGATTTTCAAATACAAGATTCAAGAGATGCATAAAAAAGTAAACAGGAAAGAGAAATCATAAGGAATTCAATAAGGTTAAATTTTTTTATATTTTACATTGTTTACATTCCTACATGGAAACATGACACTTATAACTACTAAAAACTTTCTCATTATTAGAACTATTAGAAGGAGTATACATAGAGGGGATGGGTGTGAGTCAAATATGCTAATGCTAGGTGATCTCTAAAAATAATAAAATTAAGGGGTGAGAAAGAGGAATGTCCTAGGAGAAGGGGTAAGGGAGAGGTAAAATGGGGCAAATTATCTCACATAAAATAGGCATAAAAGAACTTTTATAGTGGAGAGGAAGATGGGGGACTTGGGCAGGAGCCCTTGAACCTTATACTCTCATTGGAGTTGGATCAAAATGGGAATAACATACATACTAAGTTAGGCATATAAATTTATCTTATCTTACAGGAAAGTAGGAGGGAAAGGGGATAAGGGAAGGAGGGGATGTTAAAAGGGAGGGCATATTGGGGAAGACAGTAGTCAGAAACAAAATACTTTTGGGGATGGACATGGTGAAAAAAGAGAGTAGGATAAATGGGGGAAATAGGATGGAAGAAAATACACAATTAGTAATAATAACTGTGAAAAAAATTTTTACAGAGAATATCTATGATAAAGGCTTCATTTCCCAAATGTATAGAAAATGGAGTGAAATTTGTAAAAATTAGAGTCATTCTCCAATTGATACATGGTCAAAGAATATGAACAGGCAGTTTTCAGACAAAATAATCAAAACTATCTATAGTTATATGAAAAATTGCTCCAATTCACTATTGTTTAGAGAAATACAAATTAAAACAACTATGAGGTACCACCCTTCATCTATCAAATTGACTAATATGACAGAAAGGAAAAATGACAAATGTTGCAGGTGATGTGGGGAAATTGAGACACTAATGCACTGTTGGTGAACTTTTAAGTGGGTTCAGCCATTCTGAAGAGCAATTTGGAATTATGCCCAAGGGGCTATAAAACCATGTCTACCCTTTGACCCAGCAATACCCCTATTGGTCTGTCTCCCAAAGAGATAAAAAACAAAAAAGACCTATGTGTGCAAAAATATTCAGAGCAGAGCCTTTAGTGGTAGCAAAGAATTGGAAATTTAGGGGATGCCCATCAGTTGAAGAATGGCTGACCAAGTTATGGTATATGATTGTGATGGAATACTATTGTACTCTTATAAGAAATGATGTAGTATATCAAAGTGAAGTAAGCAGAATCAGAAGAACATTGTACACAGTAATAGTAATACTGAATGATGATCAACTGGCAATGACTTAGCTATTTTCAGAAATACAATGATTCAAGAAAGTTCCGAGGGGCTTATGATGAAAAATGCAATATACTTCTTGAGGAAGAACTGATTGAGTCTGAACACAGATCAAAGCAACTTTTTTAAACTTTATTTTTCTTTCTTTATTGGTCTGTGAGCTTTCTTTCACAACATTACTAATATAGAAATATATTTTGCCTGACCCCACATGTATAACCTGTATCAAATTGCTTGCCTTCTGAACGAAGGTGCAAGGGAGGAAGAGAGAAAGATAATTTGGAACTCAAAAGTTTCAAAAATGAATGTTAAATTTTTTTACATGTAATGGCCGTAAAAATAAAATGTTAAATAAGTTTTTTTGAAGAAGAAAAAGACACAAAAATTCTTTTTCTGCCCCTTTCAGCAAATTTTCACATACGAGAAGGTCATTGCCTTATATGTATGTGTATTCCTCACTAAAATGTAGACTTATTGAGAGAAAGACTCTTTAATTGTTGTATAGTAATCCCTCATGCCTATACCAGTACATGTTAAATATTTATTTATTTATTTGTTTAATTGAATTGAAGATAATTCCATCTTCCTTTCATGATTTATGTTTTATTATACTGAATGTTAGTTTACATTACATAGCACTACAGAAATGGGCATGGAATTTCTGAATTTGGGCTGAATGTGAACTTAATTTATGACATAACACAGGGATTTAGAACTTGTAGAAGGATGATGAATAGTTCTATCTATTCATGTTTAGGTTTTGTGGTGAATTGTTCCTACCAGATTAAACTACAGTGAACTAATTTGGCACCTCCCCCTAAATCCTGGAAATAGTAATTTTTTTTGCTTATTTTATAACAATTACTTTGCTTTGATTTCCCTTTCTTCTAAAAGCAGAGTGTGGTCAAAAACATCCTGGTTGATTGAGGGCTCACATTCCTGGATTTGAATTACTTATGCTTTATTTTATATTTGCTTACAGATTCTTAACTTGGTCTCACTGTTGCTCCCCAAGGCAAATGATTTTTAAAAATATGAATTCTACTGTATTAATCATGTCTTTGTATATACATTAGTCATTTGAATTAAATTAATTGTAGCTATCTCAATATAATCTTTGATCCATAATAAATTATTGCTTCTTGTGCTATTCTTGACCCTAAATCATGTGAGATAACATCATAAGTTATAATCTGAATGTCCACTATAGAACTGTAAACATTTTTTAAAATTATATTTTACATTTATTCATTCTGAATAAATGAATACACCCCCTGAATGGAGTACAGGAGAGTACAAGGACTCAGACAAACACCAATTCCTTTTATTGACTCCCAACTTAAATCTCCCACCTGGCTCTTCATTGGCCAGATGCAACCCCCTGACTGCCTATGTCATGCCTCCTCAAGCTGCTCATTAAGCATGTGTACAAGCTTCTAACCTTTCATCCAATCGGAAGCCTAGATCATAGCTCTGATTAGAACCAGTCACCTGACTTACAGTCCGCTATCAATATCCTGTGGAAACAAAACTCTCCCACCATTTCTTGCAATTTCCTCCTCTTTTCTTTTATTGAAAGTTTTGTTTCCACATCTTTAATACTCCCTTACTCTCTTTCTCATATGAATTCTTCCCCTTAACCATCACCCCTTTAAGTAAATAATGGGAAGGGGGAAAGGTTGATCGACTCATTGACAAATCAAAAGGGGCAGTCCCCTTTATAAACACAAATACAGAGACCCAAAAGAAAACAATAATGCAGTTGTCCCTTTAAGATTCAGAGGTCTCTCCTCATACAGCTGTCTGGCAGGGAACATTATCTGATGAAGTCCTCTGGTGCTTGGTATTTGTTCGAGCCATCTCCAGCACAGCATCTCAGCATCTTCTTCTTTTTTTCTTGTAGGAACCAGACTTTTGTCCATTCTCCTACAATAGTGACCTTAGCACAATTTTAAGTTAACATTACTAAGCTTTTATATCCTTACCATTCTTATAAATTCATAATTGGAACTTTGGCCAATTGTCATGTTTAAGAAATTCACATCAGAACCAAGTTTCTTATACTTTACATTAATATATTATTAATTTCCTCACCAGGAGGATGAGATTTCACTAAGGAATTAACAATAGGCTCCAGTACATATATAAATACATTAAGTAATCAATTTTTAACACAGTACATATTAAGCCGTAAACTTCTAGTCATGCCACATTTCTTTTAAGGCATTTGCAAAATAAACCACAACCCATTCTTCTTTTAACATTAACTAATTGTGACAAAATTTGAGACAAGCATGATATTAACTAAGTAACAAAATAATATTCTCACAAGCCCTTAACTTAATTGTTTCCATACTATCACAAAGAATTAAAGGACCCTAAATTATGCAGAATACACACACACACACACGTAACAGATATCAAGTCTCAATAGCTAGTTGTTGTTTGAGCTAAAATCTTAAACTTGATAATAGTTCAGTCTTATAGTAACCTAAGATGTTCCATAATCAATTATTTTAATAGATTTGTTATTGTGCTTACAAAACCTTTTTGATTATAGAAATTTGCCAGTAAAATATTAGGGACATAACTTATAGTAAGGCAACAATATTTCCCCAACTTCATGTCAACTCCTGGCAGAAGTTGTATCAAACTGCAAACTGCATTGAGCCAGGCTTAAAGTCTGCCAGTTTTCAGTTAAGTAATCAAGTCAAGAGAGTCCCACCTCAGCACATGAGGAACAGTTGCCCTCTCAACCTGAAATCCATACCACCAGTTCCTACTTGCCCCTCATAGGGCTGCTGGGAACATGGATTAGTGGCTCAGACAGCCTTCCTTGATACCTGGAGTTAAACTCAGAAAAAGTCCCATTAAGTCAAAGTTCCAATGATCAGTTTGGGATATGACTATAATCTCACACTGATTAAGGAACTTCTTTAAAGAGAGCCTTAAATAGCTTGCATGCACTTCTACCTTTGTTCATAAAGTCTTCCCATTAAGATCATAAGTTATTACTCTAACAGATTTGCATCAGTTTCCCAAATTTTTCTATTCTCCTCTAACTATGCCTGATTTGAAAAAATGAGATATACTTCACGAATTGAACCATACAGATATGATAGGTTCAGCCACTAACTTCATCTTATGTTTTAGATCATAAAATGAATTCAAATCAAAACAGCCACATTTAACTTTTCCCATCAATGCAAAAGTATTCTACAAGTTATCTCTCTCTAAGAAACTTACACTGAAATTTTTTCCCCAAAACTGAAGATGTGTCTGATTTGGTTCCCAGTAATTAATTACACCATTTGTATTAATACCCAATTGCTCTTACATCACTTTGAAACATTTAAGGACCTTATCCCATGTAGATACACAGCAACTTTAAATCCCAGCCTTAGTCTGTGGGATAATGATTCAGCATTGCATTTTGTATTGGGAATCAAGATGGGCTCTTAGCACTTATTCATCCTTGAAGAGTTTGGCCTTTGTTTCCTTGATTAGATTAGGAGTCCTTGATGACCTCCTTGCCTCAAGGGAAAGCCTAGTTTACATGGGTTTCAGTGACATGTTTGTGACATCAGAGGCTTTTGGACCACGTGGGTTTAAGTCGCATTTTTGTGACGATTTTAGGTCACATGGGTGACTCACCTTTGGCCCTGAACAGGATATATAAGTGCAGAGGTCGGCTTTCTCTTTCGGAGCTCTGAGCTGCAGCAGGAGTGGTATGTGACTCTAGGCCAGCGGTTGTTATTAGCTCCCTGGCTTTGATGTTGATGCTTCTCTGGTAAATGTATATTGTGATTTTGTCAGACAGGAATCTGTCTGTTGATTTGTGTTTATTTGCTCTTTTTGTATTTGCTCTGAAGCTCAGGGTGCTAGCTTTTCCCCCTGAGCTGAGTGAATGATGCTTGTATGTTGGATTAAAGTAAGATTGTTACCCCCTCAATGTTGCTTTCCTTAGATCAAAAGATCTAATGCAGATCAAAAGAACCTGGGCTTGCAGCATTCTTGTTGTTGGGCTTATGTTGGTTTTTTACCCCCACAGAAGCTGCTAGCCGAATTGTTGAAACATGTTTGTATCTTTATTTCTTTTTTCCCTTTATCTAATTATTCCTATTAAATATTTAGAAAAAAAATGTTATCTTTCATATGACTATACAAGAGTACCAATTTACCCAATTATTTGATTGAAAACAGGAAGATTTCACATATTTGCATTAATCAAATTTTCCATTTTTCCTCATATAATCTTCTAGGTCTTTGAGTACCACAATTTCACTTCACAATAGTTACAGCCTCCAACAGAGACTTCTCCTTCCATCACCAACCACCTGCTTTGACTATAGAGACCTGCCATTAAAAAAAAGCAGCATCACATCCACTTGTTCTCTCTCTTGAGTAACTAGTGGCATCTCCCCCAAAGGGTGGGTTCTTTTGCATCAGACAGCAAGTCTCATTAATCAAAACTTTACCAGGACCCACATCTCAAATTCTAATTTAAAAATCTGTCCTAAAAATCAATCACTAGAAATCAGCTCTGCTGACTTCTAAAAAGCCAGGATTGGAGGTTGGCTGGTTTCTGACCCCGCTGTTCCCTCCTCAACAAGACTTCCAGACTTCCCAATCTCAGAGGCCCTTATTGTACAAATAGGAATGCCAGTGAGTGCTGCCCCCCCTTCCCTTCTTCCAGGTGGGAAAAGTTAAAGCTCTCTCTTCTTATCTAGACTAAGGAGGGGGGGAGGGAAGGGAGTGAGGAGACTGTAAGGATGCTGTTTCAAAAAGAAAACCTTTAGCAGTCCTAATTTTTTAACCTGAAGGCATCCCAAAGTCTCCTTCCATAGAATTCCCTCTCCCCCACCCCACCATGGGTCATAAAATCTCCCTGTCTCCCTTATCTTGTGCCTTCCTCATCCAGTCCTCAATAAGCATATCTCCTAGACATCTGGGTCCCAACCAGAGACTCATAAAATTCACAGTGGGCTTGAACTACAATGAAGTAGGCCTTCTAAAACTGTATAAAAGATTTTAAAAACTTTTTTAATAATATCTCTTAAACTTTCATGAAGACTAGATGGTTCTGAAATACCTTGTTTTAGTTAACAACCTCAATTCTTAATTAAGTACAATTCTTAATCTAACAACATCTAGATTATAACAGAAATTGCTTTTCTAACAATATAGGTAATGCAATGTTAACCAAGTTGCGCAATATAAGAAAATTTAGAAATATAACCACACCACAAGCAATTATCATGTATTTAAAACTTAAAACAGAACCAATTAATTACCAATCAGGTGACTGTAACTTAGCTGAAGGAGCAAATCAAATCTGGATTCATAATCACTAGTGGTAACATTTTAATTTCTAAGGCCCAATACTCTTAGCACTTTAAAATAAAAGGTTATTATCCATAATGCATATGAAGTTTTAAGTTAACGACACAGGGTACAGAGACCTAGAAACCGGGGTGCAGGGACCCTCAAAAAAACCAGACCGTATCCTTTCCTTCTCTTGTTTTTAAATATATCACTAGAAATTAATTATATTCTGGAATCTCACATAGATAGTAAATGTGATAGTCCATAAACCTCAGATTAACATACATAAATATATCCTTCAAGGTTCTTGCATAATTTTTCCTTTCACAAACATAGTAAATCCTTGATTTATAGCAAAACAATTTTAACTGAAACTCCTTTTTAAATAAAGACAAAACTTGGAAGTTTATGATTTAATTTCTTATGTTACAGCAATGGTTCAATACAATGGTTTTAACCCATTCATCATTTTTCTCTGACAGTACAATTCTTAACATTTATGGAAAAGAAATTGCTTTTTCAACAATACATCTGAATATATATTTAAAATTTGAAACTACTCATCAATTTAGGTGAATATATCTCTAAATCATTTTATACAGGGGATCATTCATCTCATCCCCAACATGTGGAAACTAACATGCTAAACCACTGTACACATTTTCATAAATAGCCAAGATTTCAAGTGGAAAATCTACTATATTATTTTAACTTGTTTATAACGAAATATAACAATTTCAAATTACCACATTTTATCACACCCTTTTAAAAGATCAATTCAAAAATTTCTTCAACACCTTTCCTACGTAACAGTGGTCTCTCAAATTTTACAACATAAGAGAACTTGAAAATGCAATTTAGAAATAAGATGACATTAATTACATTTCCAGATTATCACATATAGAAATTACCGATCCTATTACTTTTGGTATTTTAAAAACCACTTCAAAGCCAGCAGGTATGGCCAGTTATTACCAAATAACAATATGCAAGCATTTTAATTACATCCTGCTATTTATATATTCCCTTAAATATATTTTACCTAGCTGTATATTTCTAGCTCTGAATAGTTCTTTTTTTTTCAAGTTGTGAAAAAGAATTATGATCAATGGAATGAATCATGAGAAAGAGGAAACAGAAACAAAAAATGCCCCAAAAACAAAAACAAAAGAGAAAAAAAAAAGAGGTGAGCATAAAGTGTGCCTCAATCTGCATTCAGACTCCACAGTTCTTTCTCTGGATGTAGATAGCATTCTCCATTGTGAGTCTTTGTACCTTGTGTTGCTGAGAAGAGCAAAGTCTATCAGGGTTAGTCATCACAGAATCCATATGTCTGTGGTTGTGTATAATGTTCTGCTCTGCTCTGCTCACTCAGCATTATATTGTGTAGGTTTTTCTGGGTTGTTATGAAGTCTGTATCATCCCCATTTCTTATAGCACAATAGTATTCCATTACCTTCATATACCACAACTTGTTCAGCCATTCCCTAATTGACGGGCATCGTCTTGATTTCCAATTCTTAGCTACTACAAAAAGAGCCGCTATGAATATTTTTGTACACATGGGTCCTTTTCCCACTTGTGTGATCTCTTTGGGATACAACCCTAGAAGTGGTATTGCTGGGTCAAAGGGTATGAACATTTTTATAGCCTTTTGGGCATAGTTCCAAATTGCTCTCCAGAATGACTGGATTTCTTCACAACTCCACCAGCAATGTAACAGTGTTCCAATTTTCCCACATCCTCTCCAGCATTTACAATTTTTCTGTTTTGTCATTTTTAGCCAATCTGAAAGGAGAGATGTGGTACCTAAGAGTTGTTTTGATTTGCATTTCTCTAGTCAGTAGTGATTTAGAGCATTTTTTTCATATGCCTATAGATATCTTTAATTTCTTCCTCAGAAAACTGCCTGTTTATATCCTTTAACCATTTCTCAATTGGAGAATGACTTGTATTCCTATAAATTTGGCTCAGTTCCCTGTACATTTTAGAGATGAGGCCTTTATCAGAGATACTGGTTGTAAAGATTTCCTCCCAATTTTCTGCTTCCCTCCTAATCTTTGTTGCATTGACTTTTTTATACAAAAACATTTCAGTTTAACATAATAAAAATTATACATCTTGCATTTTGTAATGCTCTCTATCTCTTGTTGTGTCATGAATTCTTTCCTTTTCCATAAATCTGATAGGTAAACTATTCCTTGCTTTCCCAAATTGCTTATAGTATCAGCCTTTATTCCTAAATCATGAACCCATTTTGACTTTATTTTAGTATATGGTGTAAGATATTGGTCTATGCCCAGTTTCTGCCCTACCATTTTCCAATTTTCCCAGCAGTTTTTGTGAAATAGTGAATTCTTAGCTCAGAAGCTGACCTCTTTGGGTTTATCAAAGAGTAGATTGCTATAGTCATTGACTTCTCCATCTTGTGCACCTATCCTGTACCACTGATCCACCACTCTGTTTCTTAGCCAGTACCAGGTAGTTTTGATGACTGCTGCTTTGTAGTACAGTTTACTATCTGATATGGCTAGGCCACCTTCCCTAGCATTTCTTTTCATTAGTACCCTAGATATTCTAGACCTCTTGCTCTTCCAGATGAATTTTGTTATTATTTTGCGCACCTCTATAAAATACTTTTTTGGTTGTTCGATTGGTATGACACTGGATAGATTAATTTAGGTAAAATTGTCATTTTTATTATATTAGCTCAGCCCAACCATGAGCAACTGATATTTTTCAATTTATTTAGATCTGACTTTATTCGCGTGAAAAGTGTTTCATAATTATGTTCATATAGGCCCTGGGTTTGTCTTGGCAGATAGATCCCCAAATATTTTATAATGTCTATAGTAACTTTGTATGAAATTTCTCTTTCTATCTCTTGCTTTTGGGCTTTGTTAGTAATGTATAGGAATGCCAAGGATTTATGTGGGCTTATTTTATATCCTGCAACTTTGCTAAAGTTGTTTATTATTTCAAGTAGTTTTTTACTTGATTCTCTAGGATTCTCTAAGTAAATCATCATATCATCTGCAAAAAGTGATAATTTAGTTTCTTCTTTGCCTATTCCAATTCCTTCAATTTCTTTTTCTTCTCTTATTGCTACAGCTAACATTTCTAGTACCAAATTGAATAGTATGGGTGATAATGGGCATCCTTGTTTCACCCCTGATCTTATTTGGAATGCATCTAGCTTATCTCCATTACAAATAATGCTTGTTGATGGTTTTAGGTAGATGCTATTTATAATTTTAAGGAAGGCTCCATTTATTCCTATGTTTTCTAGTGTTTTTAATAGGAATGGGTGTTATATTTTGTCAAAGGCTTTTTCTGCATCTATTGAGATGATCATATGGTTTCTGCTAGTTTTGTTGTTGATATGATTAATTATACTGATACTTTTCCTAATATTGAACCAGCCTTGCATTCCTGGAATAAATCCTACCTGGTCATAGTGTATTATTCTCGTAATAAGTTGCTGTAATCTTGTTGCTAATATTTTATTTAAAATTTTTGCATCAATATTCATCAGGGAAATTGGTCTATGATTTTCTTTCTCTGTTTTGACTCTTCTTGGTTTTAGTATTAATACCATATTTGTGTCATAAAAAGAATTTGGTAGGACTCCTTCTTCACCTATTTTCCCAAATAGTCTATAAAGTATAGGAATTAATTCTTCTTTGAATGTTTGATGAAATTCACATGTAAAACCATCTGGCCCTGGACCATTTCTTTTTCTGAGATGGGGTTATTTAGAAATTTTACTTCCTATTTTGTTAACCTGGAAAATTTATGTTTTTGTAGATATTCATCCATATCCCTAAGGTTGTCAAATTTATGGGTTCTTTGTTTTATTATTAATTCAATAGTTTTCTTGGTTTCAATTTTATTAATCTCTGCTTTGATTTTCAGAATTTCTAATTTGGTATTTAATTGGGGATTTTCAATTTGTTCTTTTTCTAGCTTTTTCAGCTGTATGCCTGGATCATTGATCTCCTTTTTCCCTATTTTATTAATGTAAGCATTTAGGGATATAAAACTTCTCCTAAGAACTGCTTTTGCTGTATCCCATAAGTTTTGGTATGTTGTCTCATTATTGTCATTCTCTTGAATGAAGTTATTAATTGTTTCTCTGATTTGTTCTTTGGCCCATTCATTCTTTAGAATTAGATTATTTAGTTTCCAATTAATTTTTAGCTTATTTTTCCATAGTTCTTTATTACAAATAATTTTTGTTGCATCAAGCCCTGAAAAGGATGCTTTGACTACTTCTGCCTTTCTGCACTGGATTGTGAGGTTTTTATGCCCTAGTTCATGGTTAATTTTTGAGTATGTGTCATGTACCAGTGAGAATAAAGTATATTTCTTTTTATCCCCATTTAGTTTTCTCCAGAGTTCTATTATATCTTCCTTTTCTAATATTTTGTTCACCTCCTTAACTTCTTTCTTATTTATTTTGAGGTAGATTTATCAAGTTCAGAGAGAGGGAGGTTGAGGTCTCCAATTATTATGGTTTTGCTGTCTATTTTTTCCTGTAACTCCCTTAACCTCTCCTCTAGGAATTTGCATGCCATACCACTTAGTGCATATATGTTAAACAATGATATTGTTTCATTGTTTATGGTGCCTTTTAGCAAGATGTAGTGTCCTTCCTTATCTCTTTTAATTAAATCTATCTTTACTTTTGCTTTGTCTGATATTAGGATTGATACACCTGCTTTTTTTCCTTTAGCTGAAGCCCAATATATTTTACTCCAGCCTTTTACCTTTACCCTGTGTGTATCCCCCTGTTTCAAAGGTGTTTCTTGTAAACAGCATATTGTAGGATTATGGTTTTTAATCCATTCTGCTATCTGCTTCTGTTTTATGGGAGAGTTCATCCCATTTACATTCACAGTTATGATTTCTATCTGTGTCTTTTTCTCCATCCTATTTCCTCCCTGTTTATGATTTTATTTCTCCCTTTCCCCTTCCACTCCTCAAAAGAGTTTTGCTTTTGACTGCCGCCTTCCTCAGTTCACCCTCCTTCTTGATTCCCCTCCTTTATCTTTACCATTTTCCATTTGCTACTTCTTCCCTCCCTTCTGACCACCCCCCTCCCTTTTTACCCCTTTCCCCTCCTACTTCCTGTAGGATGAGTTAGATTTCTATACTTATCAGGGCATGTTATTCTCTTCTTGAACCAGATCTGATGACAGTAAAGCTCAAATACTACTCTTCTCCCTCTCTTTCTTTCCCTCTACTATAATGTTTTTGTGCCTCCTCATTTGATGTAATTTACCCTTTTCTACTACCTCCTTACCTCTTCTCCCAAAACCCTCCCTTTACATCTCTTAATTACGTTTTTTATCCTTATATCAGTTATTTTATACAGACATCCACAGTCTATGTGTATTCCTTTCAATTGTCATGATAACTGTACTATTGTCAAGATTGACATATATATGTAAAACATACATAAGGTGATATAATTCTATATAAAGATGTAAATAATTTGCCCTTATTGATTAAGAAGGTTTGTGAGGGTTTTTTCCCCATCATTACCTTTTTATGTCTCTCTTGAGTTTTGTATTTGAAGATCAAATTTTCCATTGAGTTCTGGCCTTTTCATCAGGAAGGTCTGGAATTCCCTTATTTTGTTGAATATCCATCTCCTTGCCTGAAAAATTATGATTAGTTTTGCTAGGTAGTTGATCCTTGGTTGTAGTCCCAGCTCCTTTGCCCTTCAGAATAGTGTATTCCAATTTCTCCTGTCATTTAATATAGAAGCTGAAAGATCCTGCGTGATCCTTACTATAGTTCCACGATATTTCAATTGTTTCTTTTTGGCTGCTTGCAGTATTTTCTCCTTGACTTTGTAATTCTGAAATTTGGCCATAATATTTCTTGGTGTTTTCAATTTGGGATCTCTTTCAGGGGGTGATCGCTGGATTCTTTCAATGACCATTTTACCCTCTGGTTCTAGGACCTCTGGGCAGTTATCTTTGATAATTTCTTCGAAGATACTGTCGAGGCTCTTTTTTTCATCGTGGATTTCTGGTAGGCCAATAATTCTTAAATTATCTCTCCTGGATCTGTTTTCCTGGTCAGTTGTTTTTGCAATCAGATATTTCACATTTTCTTCTATTTTTTAATTCTTTACATTTTGTTTTACTACTTCTTGATGCCTCATAGAGTCATTAGCTCCCACTTGCTCAATTCTAATTTTTAATGAGTTGCTGTCTTCATTTTGCTTTTAGTCTCCTTTTCCAATTGGTTGATTTTACCTCTCAGGGCGTCATTTTCTCTATTTAAATTCTGAGTCTCTGTAGCCATTTTGCCAATCTTATTCTTTAAGGACTTGATTTCATCAGTGGATTTTTTTTTCCATTTTTTCTTTTACTTCCCTAATTTGGTTTTTAAAATCCTCCTTTAGCTCTTCCAGTAATGCTTTTTGGGCTTGAGATCAGTTCTCATTCCCTTTTGAGGTATCAGATGTGGGTATAGGGTCATTTCTATCCTCTTCCAAATTGGTGTTTTGGTCATGCCTGTCTCCATAAAAAGAATCAGTGGTCCTCAGTTGTTGTTTTGTGTGTGTGTGTGTGTGTGTGTGTGTGTGTGTGTTTCTTCATTTTGGTTAGTTTTTTCCTGGCTTTACAGTGAATTTCTGCTTTTGGGTCTCAGGGCTCTCTGTCCCAGGTTTCTTCTTCTAGGGATTGTGAGTTTAGTTACTGGCTTTGTGTATTATAGCCTTCAGTTTCCTGAGGTGTAGGGGAGGGGTCTGGATTCCTGAAGTCTCCTCTTCCCCTGGGGCTGCTCTCCAGCACTGTTGCTCTTCAGCAATGGTCTCAGCTGTTTGTTGTTTGTGCTGTTGTCTGCCTCTTCCCCTGGGGGTGCAAGGGTAGGTCTGGGCTCCTGGTGTTGACCCCTGCTGTCTCTGCCCCTCTGGGACTCAGGAACTCCCACTGCTCAGCCACTGAAGCCCCACTTCTGCCTCCTCTATTCCAGCGTTTTTTCTGGAGGAATTCTCTGGGTCAGGGAGGTGAGGGATTAGAGCCATTTACCTGGCCATTATGCCTCCCAGAAGTTCAAGAAAACCCGTTTCATACCTTTGGGCTGCAAGCCTCAGGAGTTGATATCTCACGACTGGTGGAGCTGCGCTGCTGCCTCTAGTCCCTTCCACAGACTCTTGTGGGCAGGCCTGGGGATCTCTGCCAGTTTCGGGTGCCCAGCTATCTCCCAGCCTGTCTCGCTGGTTGGTTTCAGCAGCTGCTTCCACTTTGGTGCTGTCTGGAGCAGCTCCACATGCCGAGCGCTCTCCCAGCCTACAGATTTGTCCCGTTAGCCTTTTGGACTCTCCTGCCTTGGAAATTTATCCCACTCAGACTGCTCCTGGTTTCTAACACCTGAATAGTTCTTCTGAGTTAACTATTGCCTCTGGCCCAGGTATTACCTTAGGCATTCCAATTCCTTACTCCTATTCTTCAGAGATTTTACAAAAAAAAGCTTTGAATTAGATTAGCTTAACCAAAATAAAAGGCCTAAGGAATGTGAGCAAGGTGTGACCTCTTTCCTCCCAAGCAAAAAGCTTTGGATTCTTTAAAGTCCTAGAGTCCTCTAAAGAAAGATGAGGAGGGAGTGGCTCTTAAGAGCGAATGGGATTGCAGCTCCCCCACCCCTCTCATCTTCATACACTTATTCTTTATACCAAGCTAAAATATTTTTAGTTCCCCCTCCATCCATCTGCCTCAGATAGCATGAGAAAGGATCCTTCTCAATTGCTAAAGAGAATGGACAAAAGTGTGAGTTGAAGAAGTTGAAGTTGAAAGGTGTGAGCCCAGGATTATCAATAATAAAGATCTCATATATCTCAATAAAGATTTTCTATAATAAAGATCAGTAGTAAAGATCAAATAATAAAGATCTAATATCATTGTGAATTACATCTGGCCTGGCAGCCCTTTTGAGATACAGGAAGAGGCCTTAGAACTGGAAACTTTAGCCTTGTTTTAATTCTGTTTGAGAGATGTCCATTAAGCACCTGAGCTTTGACCCACACTGGGCCAAGCACTAAGAAAGATTCAGTCAACATGTTATTAAATACCTATGATGTATAACATACTGGGCTGGATACTAAGGAAGATACAAAGATTAAGTGTTCCTACTGTTGAGTAGCCTATACTATAGTAGAAGCGAAACAGGGCCCAAAATAACTATAATTGAAAAATAAAGCATGATAAGCATATAAAGGTATTACAAATAAATGTTGTTCAAAGTCCAAATTAGAAAAGATCATTTCCTCTTGGAAAAGCAAGGAAACTTTCATGGAGAAGATGAAATTGATCTGGGTGGGTCTTGAAGAATGTGTTGGTTAATCAGGAGTATGTTGGAACCAGCTTACCTGTCTTGGTGGACATAGATAGCTGTTAAATTTCCATTGTGAGTACTTACATCTTAGAAATCAGCTAAGGCTATAAAACCGGGTTTTCTTCATTTGTTATTTGTTATACTTGTTAATTGTCTAGACTTAAGAAAATGTCAGTAATGCAAATTAAACTTAAAATTGTGTCTTGGATACATTTTCTCCCCTCTGAGATCCAGCTGTCAACACTTACCCCGGTTGCATTTCAGCAGACTGTGAGATGAGAATTACAAGTATGAGAAATAATGATCAAAGATATAGGGATGGGATTCATTTATTGAAGGCATAACAAACAGACTTGTTTGGCTAGAACATTAAACTCGTCAGTAGCAGGAGGTTGAAGATGAGCTGGGAGGTGGTGAATAGTGTAATGTGAGTTAAAACTGGGAAAGTAATAATTTCCCACTGAAGAATCTGGATATCCTGTTACAGAAAAATCACAGAACAGAGGTAAGCAAGAGCCTTGCCTGTCCTTGGGTGCATAAAGAAATATAAAGCTTTACTGTTATGTGGTTTTCCTCATTTGAATTTGGACACATTTGGTAACAATTTGAAGGTATCCTCTTCAATGCACCGAGTTGGAGCTAAAGGCAAATGATTCAGAAACCACAGATATTTACTTAACAATAAATAACCTCCCAAAACACAATGCTTCTGGCTGAGTACCTGTTCTCTTCCAACAGTGTGCTCTTATTTCTGGGCCAAAAGGACAGTGATTGTACTGATGCCCAAGGGCACAAATGCTTCAGCCAGCTCCTCTTCTATTGCCATTGCCAAACATTGGAATGAAGTCATTATCTGGAAGATTCAGGCCAAAGTCCACATAATTTTTCCTGAATCACAACCCACTGCATTGTTCTAGCATATGCAACTACTGTCAGCATCTTGGATTCTTCAGAAAACTCTAAGGGACTATAGGGATTGGAACCATTCCCACAGCTTATTTATTTGATTGCTTTTTAGTTTGTTTGTCTTTGACAACCCCCCACCCCTGCAAATTACTTAACAAAAGTAATTTTATCATGTACGTCAAAATTGTTCTTCATTCCAAAATAATTTGATATTTAATTTGTTTCTTTTGTTGGAGGAATTTCATCAAACAAAAAGCAAAATGTCTTACTCATGAAACTCATTCATTCTTATGATTTGCTTTGTGAGTTCATACAAATGTCCTCCCCATTTTTTATTCTTTTTGTGATGAGCACTTCTTGATTTTTTTAGGTGGGCAAGGAGTTTCTTTACTGTTGAGAATTTTAGATAGGGAGATATAGAGGGTGTCCCAAAAGTCCACATCCAGTTTTAAGCCTTAATAGCTTACATAAGATATAAGAAATATGTATATACATACATATGTGTATATATATATATATGATATAATAAACACTATGTCTACCTACTTATCTATCTGCATGTGTGTGGTACATACATACACCATGCAGCACTCTCCATATATGCAGTACTCTCCATATATGTTTGTATGTACGTGTATATATGTGTATGGGGGAGAGAGAGAGCACACTGTGCCTTGGAGTGTAGAAGACTATTACAAGTCTTGTCTCTTCAGGTAATTTTCTAGGACTATATGTGTGTATGCATACATATTTATATATACACACATTTATATATACACATATAAATATACATATATGTATATGTACACATATGTGTATATTGCAAAACAAATCATACTACCAAAAGAACTAGTTTTCAAGAAACCAAGAAGCTGAAATGGATCTAAAAGATTATTTAATCCAGTCCTCTTATTTTACAGATAAGAAGCCTGAAGTTTAGAGAAGGCATGAGGCTTGCCCAGGATGTGCCTTCTTTTTAAAGTATAATCTTAGAAAGTTACCTAGAGCACTAAGAGGTTAAGTGACTTATTTAACCAGGTTATCACAGCCAACATGCACCAAAGGAGTGACTTTGAACCCAGATCTTCTTGTCTCTGAGGCTGAGCTATGGACATTTCTACCCACTATGCCATCTTGCCTCCCATCCTTTATAAATAATGTTTGTTTAAAAAAAGGAAAAAAACCTACAAAACAAATTAAAAATGGAATATTATGTGCAGTGTACAACCCTCATGCTCCTTCACCTCTGCAAAGAAGTGGGGAAAGGTAGCTGCCCCTTATTTCTTTTGGGGGCTAAGCTTGTTTATTGTAACTTTGTGGAATTTGGCATTGACTATTTTTTTGTTATTGCTGCTCTTTTCCATTTGCATTATTATATCATTGAGTTTCTTGTTTTCCCAGCACTTCACTTTACTTTAGTCCATATAAGACTTTGTATACTTCTCTGTATTTATCATAATCATTAGTAGGATCACAAAATCAGATGTAGAGATGGAAAAGTCCCCAGAGGCCTTCTAATTCAACTCTCACTGAAGCAAGACAATCCTTTTACACAGTCCCTATCCCAGTGCTTAGCACACTGCCTGGAACACAGTAGGTGCCTAATAAACTCTTGTTGACTAATTGATCCACTATCTCACTCACCACAGTGGTTTTTCCTCTTTTCATCCCTCTCCAGCCTCCCACTACTCCCCTTCCCTCCACCCTATCAGCTGAGAACCTTGTTTCATATTTCACTGAAAAAAATTGAGGCCATTTGCCTAGGACTCTCTTCTTGCTGACTCCTCCTCTCCCTTCACTCAGATGCATTCCCTCATTATTACCTTCATACTGTCTCAAATGAAGAGATGGTGTTTTAATAATCCAGCTAGCAGCTTCTGTGGGGGTATAAGATTCACCCACAGCCAGCACCCAGAAAGCTGCCAACAGCACAGGTTCTTCTGATCTGCTTAATTAAGGAAAGCAAGGTGAAGGGGTTGACAAGCTTACTTTTAATTCAGCATTCAAATATCATTCAGTTAGTTCAGGGGAAAAAGCCAGTACCCTGAACTTCAAAACAAAATGCAAACAAATTACAAACATCAACAGACTTTGTCTGATTCAAATCCCAACACATAGTTACCAGAGTTCAACAAAATCTCAGCATCTGGGTTTACAAGCTGGAGGGCTTCTTAGCTACAGCTGCCCAGAGTCTCCTCATCAACACCATCTCCAGAGCCCCGCACAAATGGCTCTGTCCTCCCTTCTTATAGGGCTTCAGACATCAAACATCATCTGAATCACCAGAGCTCAGTCTCTGGTGATTGGTTCTTGAGTTGGCCCCTCCCCTTAGGACCCTGGGAGGTTCACATCCGCATGGATTACATTAACACCTAATGGGGTTTGGGCCTGGTGCTTAGCACCTAGTAAAGCTCACTGAGATAAATTGAGTCACTCAAAGAAAACAAAGGCCATTCTGGTTACAGATGGTCCTCTTTACCAAGGCTAATTCCTCTAAATATGCAAGTGATTCCATTTCATCCCATCCTGTCCAGCAGATTGCCTCTCTGTCATCTTTACTCTTTTGCTTGTCTTCAGTGTCTTCCTGTTTACTGACTGTTTCTGTGGTGTGCTGCCTACAAAAATGCTCATGCTTCCCTCACCTTTTAAAAAAAAAGTTCTCTTGATTCATCCCTCCCTACCTATCATTTCCATCTCCCTCTTCCCTTTCCTGGCTAAATTCCTTGAGAAAACTATCTACAACCATTGCCTCTATTTTCTTTCTTGCCACTTTTTTTTTCTAAACTCTGCATTCTGACTTCTGATCTCCTGTATCAGTAAGGCAATAATAACAATATAGATGATAATTGTCAAAATACCTATGTGGTTCTGTATCACAAAGTATAAAAGTCTTTCCATATAGAAGGGAGAAGTAAACCGTTGAGTCAGACACCAGAGAACCATATCCCATAAGCCATCTACCCAATCCATCACAGCAGCAAAGCATTCAATATATAATACCGCAACGTGGAGCCTCGCCATCCCAAAACCTCTCTGACCCCCTGCTGGGGTCTTCCCAAAAACAAACTCACAGTAAAACTGTCACAGTCTGTTCAGCTATCAGAGGTCGACTTTCATTACCTTAGCTCTAACTATCATGATGGCCATTAGCAGCCATAACAGCTCTCTCTCCTGTCTGTCTGTCTGTCTGTCTGTCTGTCTGTCTCTCTCTCTCTCTCTCTCTCTCTCAGCATTTCCTGTAACACAACTTCCTTTTCCTCTCAGTAAGCTCCTCCCACCATATGGCCTAATAATGGGTGGCAAAGATCTTCAAATCTAAATTGCTGTTACATCTCCTTAGTCAACTATTTATGTTTTTGCTTTTTAGATGTTTTTCTTACAAGCACAGTATTATGGATTTTCTTTTCTTATGCATTATCCCACTCTTATTAGGGTTACATTGTTTTCTTCCATTTGTGTCTCTAGTACTGCTTTAAAAAAACTATAACCAACTTGCTCTCTTAAGTCAATATTCTGCTCTTACCAACAATTTGGCTTAAATTATTTTGATTCAGCTGTATTCCTACCTGCTCTCTTCTTCCTTCTCTTTATCTACTCACATTTTTCAATTCTCTTCCATAGTTTAGGGGATTTATTTAAACTATCACCCTATGTCCCAAATCACATATTCCAATTTTAATGGCCAGCTTGTTCTGATCTCTCCTGATCACTTTTCCTCTCATTGGCCATGCTCTCTCACCTCTGGGCCCATGAAAATTGTTAAATTTTACCAATATTTGTCTTACATAAATTTTGGAGGCAAATTAAAGTGTAGCATACCACATTTATTTTATTTTGATCATTACTTTGTTTCGTATATTCGGAAGTTTTAGATAGTTGTACTGTTCTCTGCTTTATTGGTATTCAGAATTTTTTGGTTTGTAATGTTCTTCTGGAAGACCTATGATCTTTAAATTGTTTTCGTGAACCCAGTCTACAGAGTCAATGGCTTTTACTTGTATTGCTACCATCTGTTAGTAGGTGCTTAATAAATTTTAATGATTAATTGTTCTTTTTAATGCTGTTGCCTTTTGCTTCTCTTTTTTACAGATTTTCATCCACTTCAGTATTTTGTATTACAGATTTTCTAATCTCTCATTTCTTTGGGGAAACTCTCCAGTTTGGATTCGTTTTTCATAGTATACTAATTGAATTTTTGTATTTTTTATTTTTTTTGTATTTTTTTATTTCTGACCTGAAAGCTATAATTTCTCATATAATTTTTTTTAATTTGATGCTCTCTTGAGATTCCATGGTATTTGTTTCATAAGACTTTAATTTGTCTTATATTCTTCATTATGCATACTTTGTACTGTCTCTGAGAGTTTAGTACTAATTCTTCCATTTAGTTTTTAGATCCTCTCTGTGCCTTGGGTTTTTATTGGATTTTCTTCCTTTTGAAATCTCTAGCATTTTAGCCTTTTTTTCCTTATCACTCACTTTCCTACTCTTCCATTTTTATTTTCATATTTTTATTTTTTTGAGAGGGGAAGGTAGGGCAATTGGGGTTAAGTGACTTGCCCAAGGTCACACAGCTAGTAAGCATGTCAAGTGTCTGGGGCCTCATTTGAACTCAAGTCCTCCTGACAACAGGGCCAGTGCTCTACTCACTGCACCACCTAGCTGCCCCTTACTCTTCCACTTTTGATAGTATGTGCACTGCTAGAGTTGGCCTGAAAAACTGCCCTAGGTTCCTCCACAGTGGGGGATTTAGGTGTCACTGGCCTCAGTCCTTGCCCTTAGTAGCCTCTGGAGCTCCAGGGTTTGCCCTCACTATATTTCAGTCCCCTTTCTTTTTTTTTTCCTTTTAAATTTATTTATTTATTTTTAGCTTACAGCATTCAGTTCTGTAAGTTTTTGAGTTTCAAATTTTCTCCACCTCTCTCTCCTCTCCCCTCCCCACACAAGACAGCATGCAATCTGATATCAATTCTACATATACCTTCACACTAAACATATTTTCACAATAGTCAAGTTGTAAAGAAGAACTATAACCAATGGAATGAACTACTAGAAAGAAGAAACAAAAACAAAAACAAAACAGTTTGCTTCAATCTGCATTCAGACTCCTTAATTCTTTCTCTGGATATGAATCGCTTTTTCATCATGAGTCTTTTGGAGTTGTCTTAGAACCTCGCACTGCTGAGAAGAGCCCAGTCTATCAAAGTTAGTCATCATAGACACCATGGGTCTGTAATCGTGTATAATGTTCTCCTGGTTCTCCTCTCTTCACTCAGCATCAGATCATATAAGTCTTTCCATGTTATTATGAAGTCCATCTGCTCCTCATTTCTTATATAGCACAATAGTATTCCATTACATTCATATGCCACAACTTGTTTAGCCATTCCCCAATTGATAGGCATCCCCTTGATTTCCAATTCTCTGCCACCACAAAAAGAGCTGCTATAAATATTTTTGTACAAATGGGTCCTTTTACCTCTTGTATGATCTCTTTGGGATACAACCCTAGAAGTGGTATTGCTAGGTCAAAGGGTATGCACATTTTTATAATTTGGGCAGAGTTCCAAACTGCTCTTCAGAATGGTTGGATCAGCTCACAACTCCACCAACAATGCATTAGTGTTCCAATTTTCCCACATCTTCTCCAGCATTTATCATTTTCCTGTTTTGTCATGTTAGCCAATCTGACAGGAGAGATGTGGTACCTAAGAGTTGTTTTGATTTGCATTTCTGTAATCAGTAGTGATTTAGAGCATTTTTTTCATATACCTATAGATAGATATCTTTAATTTCTTCCTCTGAAACTGCCTGACTTATATTCTTATAAGTTTGAGTCAGTTCTCTGAATATTTTAGAAATAAGGCCTTTATCAGAGACACTGGTTATAAAAATTCTTTCTCGATTTTATGATTCCCTCCTAATCTTGGTTGCATTGGCTTTGTTTATACAAAACCTTTTCAATTTAATGTAATCAAAATTATCCATTTTGCATTTTGTAATTCTCTCTATCTCTTGTTTGGTCATAAATTCCTCCCTTCTCCATAAATCTGACAGGTAAACTATTCCTTGCTCTCCCAGATTGCTTATAGTATTAGCCTTTATATCTAAATTGTGAACCCATTTTGACTTTATGTTGGTATAAGGTGTAAGATATTGGTTTATGCCCAGTTTCTGCCATACTATTTTCCAGTTTTCCCAGCAGTTTTTGTCAAATTGTAATTTATTATCCCAGAAGCTGGAGTCTTTGGGCTTATCAAACAGTAGATGACTGTGGTCATTGACCACTGTGCCTTGTGAACCTAACCTATTCCACTGATACACCACTCTATTTCTTAGCCAGTACCAAGTAGTTTTGATGATTGCTGCTTTATAATACAATTTAAGATCTGGTATGGCTAGGCCACCTTCCCTAGCATTTCTTTTCATTAATTCCCTTGATATTCTGGACCTTTTGTTCTTCCAGATGAATTTTGTTGTTACTTTTTCTAGCTCTACAAAATAATTTTAGGCAAAGTACGGCCACTGATCCCAGCTCCCTGACTTACTTTTTTCATTGTCTCTAGTCTTTTGCTTCTCTGGATGAACTGGATCAGTGTCAGGTGCTTTTTGAAAGATTTTTGAGGATAGGGAAAGTGTTCTAGATAGAATCTTTTCATCCTTGAGAGTTCCTAATCTAGACCCCTCCCCAGATCTAAAGCAGCAGGCTGTCCTTCCCCTCATACACTTCAAGTGTCAAGCTAGAATAAGTTTCTGCCAGTGCCATTGACTGAAGATTGTAGAGATAGCATTTAGGGTGAAGTGTATAGACCAAGTCTCTGCCTGCAGCAAGAGGGATTACCATGTGGTCATGGGCCAGTCAGTGGGTAGGTTTGTATTGGTTCATGTGCTCCTCCCAGGAGCATAGAGGCTGGCGGGGTAAAGATGCTTACTGAGCGCTTTAAATATTATTAACATTCTCTGGTGTTAGATTTTACCTTGTCAGGGTATTCTGGGTTTTATCCTGTTGATTCAGCTATAAGTGGTTTACATCTGTCACATAATTCTTATTTTGCTGGGATGGAGAGAGAGAGAATCTAATGTTAGAGGTATCTGGGGAAAGTGTCTAGTCCAATATCTTGTTAGTCACATGACCTCAAAGTCTACCTCCTCTTGCAGTTTTAACAGTGTCTTACTACACAGCTTCATAAATGCTTTTAAAAATTCAACATATTCTTTGGCTCTAGCTGAGTTCACTGCACTGGAAAATCTGTCAAGACCTCACTGAGTTGGTATACTTCAACTCTCTCTATTTAAAATCCTCACTGTTCCTCTAGTTTTGTGGTTCTTGTGTGATGATGGAGAAAGCATGTTTTGGGAAATGCTTAACCAGTTTCCCCTCTCTGCAGGTATGTTCTTCAAATGCCAGGATCCTTTCTCTCTGTTCCACCTGAACTGTTATAACTAATGAGGCAGTAGTGGAATCATATACTTTTTTAACATTATTCTAACCCATCACTCCAAATTTTTTGAGTCCTATGATGATGATGCCTTTTAGTAACATTACTCAGGATCTTATACTCTTAATTTTTTTTTACTATTTCTATTTTTCCATCACCTAAATTTCTCTCAGTATTGTTCTCTCTTCCTCTCCCAGAGAGTCATCCTATATAGCAAAGAATATTTCAAAGAAAGAAAGGGAGGAGGAAAAAAATCAATAAAATACATGACAAGTATGAAAATACATGTGATGTCCCATATTTGTGGATCTCCCATATTTACAAAAGAGTTTGTCTTTTAATACCTTCTTCAGAGCTATGCTTATTCTTTGTAATTGTTCAACATTCATTTTCAGTTGTTTTTTATTGTTACATATATATATATATATATATATATATACATATATTTTGCATTAAGTAGCCATTTTTGTAGTCATTGTGTATCTTTGACCCTGCTTGTTTCTCCCTGTATCAGTTCAAATAGTTCTTTCCATGCTTCTCTTGTAGTCATCCATCATCTCCAACACTTCTTACAGCACAGTAGTAATTCCATTACATGTTCAGCCACTCCCCAGTCAATAAGCATCTACCTCATTTTCAGTTCTTTTCTACTATAAAAGATGCTTCTATAAATATTCAGGTATATATGGGAACTTTCTTCTTTTCAATGGCTCCTTGGGCTATACTCCCCAAATCTCCTTTCTTTATAGTTCATCACTGTCATTTGCTGCAGAGCCTCTATCATTTTAAGGATGCATGATTCAATTTCATCCTGCCATATGCCAGGTTGTTGTGGGCACACACTTCTGCACCAAAAGAGAAAGCAAGACTACTCTGAGAGGACAAACTTCTGGACACTAAATCTAAATCTGGTACAATTACATAAGCACAAATGCAACTCTGACATTCAAAGAAAGCATGGAGTGGTTTCTTAACCAGGAAGTAGGCCTCCCCATATTTAGAACCATTAACACCTCTAGCTTTCCCTGGTCTGACATGAAGGGTAAACCAGCACACACTTTAGGGGTTAGTTAGCATTTGGCTCTCTACAAAAAGATATTGTCCTTGCTTTCTGCTTTTTTGCATGCTGCACATGGCCATCATTATCATGCTTGTTTCCAGGCTTCCAGTTGCAGGTGGCAATAGAAAGAGGAAAAGAAAAAGTTATTTTCTACCCTTTTGGACAAGCTACAAGTGTGTTTTCCCTAGCAAAAGAAGTAAAAAACTGGAAATTTGGCTCATAAGTATAGTTCTGTCTTCCGCCTCTCTTGGCAGTTAGGTGAAATATATCGATCAGAGACTTGAACCTATAATATTTTTTCTCCTTTACTAGTTTATTGCTCCAATAATTTTCCTCATTAGATGAGAATCTTTTAAAATGTTAACTAACATTCTCTCCTAAGCTAATGTGTCTTCCTATAGTGTCACACTCTTAGTAACGTTTTGGCAAAAGTGCAAACTGCAGCTTCCCATCACCATTACCACCCACTCACCTAGTTGGACGCAGCCAAGCCAGTGTCTTACCTATACCTGGAAAACAGCATTCTCTGAATTGAGTAACTTCTTATCTCTTTTACCCTCAGAGTTTCTCAGTGCCCTCCAGTGAAGAGCACCTGGGCAAGTTGGGAGAGAAATATTCCTTTGTCCTCTTTGAACGTCTAGGTCTTAAACAGAGAAGCTTTGATTATTAATTCTTGTTTATCTGTTTACTTGCTTTTGCATTGATGCCTCATAAAACTCCTGTGCCAGCAAGGTCATTTTTTATTTATTTATTTTTACATTTTCTTCCTTATGGGTTAGGGATTACTTGCCAATATGCATATTAGTTCCTCAAGAGGAAGATCTGTTCTTTTCATCTTTACCTAGCACATAATATGCACTTAAACTTATTTAGTGACTGAATTAATATTCTAGGTTTTAAACATTCAACAAGATCATTGCTTTCGATCTGGTTTCTGAATCGTATTCATTAATATTCTTTCAATGAAGGAAATGGTTCGAGGCACCTTTACACTAAAAAACTGATTAAGTGTTTATTAGTTTGGAATGTATCTCTTCTGTTAAGGCAGAGATTTTCAAAGTTTGTAAAGGCTGTATGATCTATTTGGGGGTCAGGATAAAAACATAGCTTGAGATTAATAAGCCAAGCTTATTAATTGTTACAGTAGTGATATACACACATACACATGCACATAGACACATGCCTGCACACATACAAGCACATATATAGCTATATATTTATAATATTCCCCAAAGACATAGATATATAAGAAACATATGTATTTATATTTTAATATAAATATATGTTCACAAAATAAATTTATTGAATATTTTTTAGTCACAAAATTTAAAAGGAAGTAGAGGTAGCACTTGTCACTGTAATAAAGGATCTATATCAAGTAAAAGAAAGAAAGAACATACAAAAAGCTTGATCTTTTTTAATTTTAGAAGAGCTTGATCTTAATCAATTAACAAGCATTTCTCTCCCTGTTACAGCCTAGTCATTGGTCCAATAACTTTTATTGAGTGCCCAGCAGATCTAGAGTTCTCCGTTACTATGGTGTCTCTTATTCCAGGCTCCTCATTCTTCAGTCATCCAAGTGCTGTCCTATTAAGAACCACTGTTTCCTTGGAAGCATCAGAAAGTTCGAAACATCCCTCTGTGTAAATAGTAACACAAGTATACCCTCCCCTGATAAATTACTTGGTATTTATTTGCTATTTCATTTTCTCACTCTCTTTTCCATGAGTAGAACGTAAGCTTCTTGAGGGGAGGGACAGTTTCATTTTTGTCTTTTATCTCCAGCTCCTAATATAGTGCCTGGCTCATATTAGTGTAGGTTGAATTGAAAGCAGCAGCCAACTGTGACTCTGGATGGAATCATCCAGTCCCTTCAGGCATTATTTCCTCACACCGAAAATTGGAAGTAGGACTTGATGGGGATCTCAGGTCACTTATCTCTAATACTGGCCTGGTTCAAAACTCTTTTAGTGGGCTCTAGTCCTGTACCTACAATCCATACAGACCTATAATTACATGTTCAACCATCATCTTTGATCCAAATTCAACTTAGGTCTCCACTTACCCCTGCACTCCATTCCATCAGTGGTACCTGCATTTTAAAACTCTTTTAGCCTAATTTTACCTTGGAAGCATTCTTGGCTCTTAAATAAGAATACTGATAGCAATTAGTCAAAAAATATGTATTAAGTACCTACTATGTGCTAAGTACTGGGGATGCAAAGAAAAAACAAAAAATAATCCCTGTCTTCAAGGAGCCAACAGTAATCTAGCAGCAGCAGCAGCAGTTCAAATGTATCTAGTGCTTTGAGGTTTGCAAAGCACTTTACATGAATTATCTCATTTGGTTCTCTCTTCTTCATTCCATATGTTTAATGTCATTGAATACAAAAAAGAAAACTGTTCGTAGATGGTTACAAGAGTTGATGTGATTCCTCAGTAAAGTTTACCAGCTATTTTCAGGCTATTACATGCTGTCACGAAATGCAAGTCTAGATGAACAAAAATTCTGTGGCTATATTACCTTCAGGTATAGACTTGTCAGCTCTGATTAGGTGAGCTGGTCGGGTTCCTAGTAGGATGGATGACCACTCTATATACAAAACTATATTGCTGACTTGGAATTCCTAGCTTCTTTCTCTCCCCTACGGGGACTTTACAGATCCACTGTAACCCCCGATTAACCCCTAAGCCCCTGGTGTTTTCCTAAATGAATTTGTATTTATTCTTGTGTGTTTTGTGTTTATTTATATGTATACATGCCTTCCTATGTATAATCCTAGGGCTGGAGTGAGCTTCTGGGATAAAGAAGTTTCTGGGGTGTGACAGAGAAAATCTGGAGAGTATTGAAGCCTTGTATTAATTTTGTACAAATCTAATATCTTCTTATTTTAGTATCTACTTATTAGTACTTACTAGATACTAAAATAAGTATCTGTTTGTATTTAGTAATTAGTATCTCCTTATATTTCACACCTAAGCTCCTTGAAGGCAGGGGCTAATTCCTTTTTGTCTTTCACCAGGACTTAACAGAGTTCCTGAAGTGTAGCGTTCACTTGTTTCATTCGTGTCCATTTCTTCATGACCTCATTTGGGGTTTTCTTGGTAAAGGTACCAAAGTGATTTGCCACTTCCTTCTTCAGCTCATTTTACAGATGGGGAAACTGAGGCAGTCAATAAGTGTCTGAAGCCAGATTTGTAATAAGGAAAATGAGTCTTCCTGACTCAGACCTAGCACTCTATCCACTCCACCACCTAGCGTAGAACATAGTAGGAACTTAATAGATGTTTGTTGATTGACTAAATCAAGAGATGCATATTATACAAAGTTATTCCAACTATATTGGTCTTTTATTTTTATACTGTTCTAGCATTGCAATGTTGAAACTTTCATTCTTATGCTTAGGGAAAACAAACAAAACAACTAGTCACACAATAACAATAAAAAAAACCCACTAGCTACATACTAATTAATCCTTTCATTCTGAAAATTAAAGAAATGAATGTAACCTGAATATCAAGCATGGGAACTAATTAATGCTCATACAAATCTAATGCTTTATAGTGGATGCTGTAGCAGTACTTTCATCACAGAAAATAGAATGGCATACCATGTCAGTTTAACTAAGCATGGGCCACAGAGAACTATGTTTCTATTGAAATAGTGGATTACTTAAGTTATATTTTGAGATTGTCATTAGACTTTTACTGACTGCAGGTGGACCTTGAAAAGTTTTATCTGAAAGGCTGTGTACTTTCAGCATTCCAGGCTCCTCTGGTAACAAACTGGAGCCCTTTCTTCAGTGCTGTCTCAGAGCAAAATGGGATAACTTCTGATTTGCCAGTATAATTTTGCTAACCCAATAGTTATAGCTCTGGAAACTGGTGTGCTGATTCTCTGTGACACCAAGCGTGCGCACACACACACACACACACACGCACGCACGCACACACACACACGCTCACTAGGACAATATTAAGTTGGGTTTGGGGGATGGTAAATCATAAGAACTAAAGAAAGAATAAGTTGCAGTATGGCAGAAAATTCAATTCCATTTTCTGTAAGGAATGTCCTATTGTCAGGTAATTCAGCAGTGTCTACTCTGGCATCAGATTGGTATTAGCATTGATTAGTAATCAATGCCAGACCTGTTAATGCTGTTGATGCCTACTATTCAGGGCTAAAGTTGACTGCTGGCACTATTTGCTGTTAAGTATATGACACCAGTACTAATATTAAACTGCTAAGTGCCTACTAATGTTATACCCCATACACTTCCAGAATTTCCCTAAAAGTGGGGATGGAAACAATCAGGTGGCACAGTGGATAGAGTTCTGGCCCAGGAACTCAAATCCAGCCTCAGACACTTACTGGCTGGTGACCCTGGGCAAGTCACTTTACCCTGTTTCCCTCAGTTTACTCATCTCTAAAATGAGCTGGATAAGGAAGTGACAAATCACTCCAGAATCTTTGCCAAGAAAATCCCAAATGGGTTCATGAAGTTGAATAAACAGCGATCACTGATATTTATCTTTCCACACCCACTTTCATTTAGTGCTTTCCAACCAACATAGGACATTAAATTTTAAGGGACCTTTGGTTCCAACTGTCTTATTTTATATATGAATCAACTGAGACCCAAAATGAAGTGACTAAGCCAAAGTAAGTAGCAGAACCAAAATTTGAACACAGATCCTACGACTTCAAGTTGATCATGCTTTCCAATATATTACACTGTCTCGACTCTATAGCAAGAGAGCTAAATGATCAGTTAACATTCTTTTCCTTTTTTAACCGAATCTCCAAATATTATTGGACTGTCATATACTTTTTTGAAATCTAATTTTTTAAAGAAGCCCTTGACAACTTTTTGGGAGCAGTATAATTTGGAAAATGTTTCATAATAATACATTTGTTACTTCTGACAGTATCCCTCTGTGATTACAGGTGAGGAAACAGTTCTAGTGAGATATGAAATCATCAGGTAATATTGCTTAAGCATCCTCAGGCCCAAGGCTCTCTAAGATGTGATACCAAATCATTCTGGCTGAGTCCTTCTTTAGGATAATTTATGTTCTAAGAGGGAAAAAAAGACATAGATAAACAAAGGTTATTTTTTTTAAAAGTATATGTTCTTTATAAAGATCATTAATGTGCAATCCTGAGATCTGCTCAGTTTGTATTTTTGCCCAGAGTCCATTGCTCGTGTAGGATATGTATGTCAGGAATGGGAAGGTGGTTAGTTCTTTGAAGACAACTGAAGAGAGGGGAAAAAAAAGATCTCATAGGGGTATGGGAAAGGAAGTTATAAAGAACATCTCTGAGGGAAGTACCATGGTCAAGACAGGCCAGGTCTCAGCAGAATTTTTTTGAGTGTTCCTCTACTGAGAGCCAGAGAAGTAATGACATCTGAGCAGAGTTAAGAGGCAGAACAAGCTTTCTGTATCCTTCACATCCTTCCCCACAAGGCTTCCTATCTTCTGATGAGCCCTCTCAACTACTCAGGGCACTCCATTGCAAGGGTACCTATCCAGATCTGCCTTATAGATCAGTGCTCCATGTAGCAAATCTATCTAAATTGCCATTCTTCTTTTTATACCCACCACACTCTCTTTCTCCACAAGAAAAATGTATCCGTTTCTGGTGCAGGTTCCATTCTATCAGGGCTTATTAGAAAATCTGATAAACTACTTCACCCTGAGAGTTAATATTCCTTTCTTCCTAATCTTCCTTTCTTAGATTATAGATTAAGGCGTTATATCCTTCTGGGACAATTGCATTTTTACCTGGGTACTTCTAATACTGCACAATGTTTGATCTCGATTGCTGAAATATTGGGCACCATGACAGTGATTCTTTGGGGGAAGGGATTTTTTTTTAGTAGGCCTCCTCAAATTACACAATGTGGGTCACCACTCTTGGTCTAGGATGGCAAAATCAAATGAAGGAGGCCAAAAGCAGATGAAGTAGACAGGAAGAGAGTAGACAAATTAGAAATAATCCAGAATAGACAGAGATCCTTGTAGTTGAAAGAGAGATCAATGAAGAACTATGAGAACTATGTAAGAGAGGGATAATAGCTTTTAATTAGTAGGCATGAAAAGTGGGTCACTTTGTTTCTTCTTTTCAGGGCTGTCTGTAATGGATAGTCAGGACTTCTAGGTCTCATTTCAGCTGTCAAGGAATAATTCATTTCTTGGTGACAAGAAGAAGCTTGTTGAGATCAAGGCAGTGCTGGAAATCTGAGCCATTATTCTACAACCAGCTTCAATATATAGGAGAAAATAACAGTTTTACTTCTTAATTTAATTTTTATTTGGTTCATTTATTTCTTATAAAAACTGCAAAAATATAATCTCAGGTATTTTCACATCCCTGTAATATTGAAATAACATTTTTCCCTTTCAGTTTCCAGAATTCTGTTTATTTCCAAGAAATAAACAGACTTTGGTAGTTTACCTTATTAAATCTAATCTGTTTATATTTTTCTTTGGAAATATAGATTGAACACTGATCAGCCTACTCTGAAGGTTGATTTGTTTTGGAATCAGTAATGGGAATGTAGGTCCAAGTCTAAGGAACCCAGTATAGTTTGAAGCACCCAGGACAGAGGGTCAAGTGCCCAACTTTGGTTCAAACCTGGCTTAAATACCAAGCCTAGATACGAGTCAAGTCTTTTCAGAGATTTCAGTTCACTCTGGGATGGACATTCAGTCTGGGATTCTTGTAATCAACTAGGCTACAAAACATCCTTGAAAAGCCCTAAACTTCTGAAAGGCTCTAGAAGCAAACTATCTCCCAAGTGGTCTTTCTCACCTCCCCACCCCTAACATCTTGTAACCCCAGGGCAAGCTCAGAACTATACTGGTGACCTGGTAGAGGTTGACGGTAATTTGCTTCCAGGATCTCTACTTGGTATCAAACTGACAGTACAATCAATTATCAAACTTTTCATCAATTCAATTAAAAAACACTTATTAAGTGCTTATCTGTACAAGGCACTGTATAAGGGAGTGGGCCTACAAAGAAAAAATGAAAGTCTCTGACCTAAGGAGCTTACACTCTGCTGGAAGATTACTTAATGAATCAGTAGCTGAGGCTTATTGAATGACGATTTCTCTCCTTGTATACGTGGTTCGCTTGTTATTTATCTAATTTATTCCCATTGTATTTGTTTAGTTTTGGGGGGTGAAAGAATTATTTTGCTTGAATCTAAAATCTGATACAGTGGAGAGTGTCAAGCCTGAAGTCAGGAAGATGAATCTTCCTGACTTCAAATCTGGCCTCAGACACTTACTAGGTGTGTGAGCCTGGGCAAGTCACTGAGCCCTGTTTGCCTTTGTTTCCTAATTATAATATAAGCTGGAGAAAGAAGTGACAAACCACTCCAGTATCTTTGCCAAGAAAACCCCCAAAAGGGGTCACTGTCAGATACAACTGAAACAACTGAACAACAACAAAAAAAAAATCCGAAAATATTTATTTCTAAAATCTCTCTATGCCAGGTATATTCAATACTGTTCTTCAGCAGGCCAAGAACTAAAGAATGTTAATTTCACTAGGGAGGCTTTTGCCTCAGATTTGTTTTGGTGTTCATTAGGCTTTTTTTGAGGGGGGGGAGCAGGTTGAATAGTTTTATTTTAGGTGTTCATGAAGCTTTAGAAAACTAAGACATAACAAATTATTAGATCAAATTGTGATGTACTGCAACTTAAGCCACAGGAATGACTGGATTTTTTCATATTCTTAAGAAATTTCTAGAATATTAATATTTAAAGCTATAAAGCTAATCATAAGAAACACCTAGCAGACTCACTCCTCCACTCTCCCATCCCCTTGCCTTTGGTCTCCCTTCCCTCTCATACCAGTTTGATTTTGTGCCTTTCCCAGTTAGGATCAGTTAACCATTTCCAGGGTGGAACAAACCTGGGCTGCCCAACAAACGCATTAATTTGCAAGGCAACTGCATCCTTTTTCATAGGCAACAGCTCCCCAGGGTAATCACATCCCAATGCTGATTTGCTGCAGTGAAGACTGCAGCACTTACAATATTCCCTCCCCCTTTCCCTGTTCTGCTTACAGCATCAGTCTGTAGCCAGTGCAAGGAAGCAGTGATACCCACTAACCTATTCATGCTTTGGAATGCCTAAGTGGTAGCACAGTAAGTACCCTGACAGAAAGCAACAGAGAGACTTCCTTCGCCACCCCAAGATGCAGGCCAGTGCTGATTCTACCAAGATGGACTGTCTATGGAGCAACTGGAAATGTCAGGGTATTAAATTTATTCTAGTAATGCATGCCTACAATGCGAGGGTGAAGCCTGCATGGGAGAATCTCATAAAAGGACCCCATCCATTTTGTATTGTTTCACCTGTGGGACATTTGCATGCTTTTATAACCAAGAGCTTTTGACTGGAGTGGTAAATGTTTACTTTCATCACAAAATTGTCTTTGGATTTTCCCTTTTGTGGTCTGATTTTCATTTTCGGGTGTGTTATGTGATGCCTCATTTTTTGCCTGTCCTGGAAGCTCCTTATAGAAACATTAGTCTTTTACCTACCATTTGTTTAAACTTTACCCATTTCTGGGGTTTACTGCTGGGTTCTGACTGACATGCTTTCCCCTGGCAGTGTAGCATACCACATTTATTTCTACTGAGAGAACGAAATCTCCTAGAAGTCCTATTTCAGAGGGCTCTCTAGTGTATCCTTTTAGGGAAGGACACACCCATTCCAAGGTATGTGTTTGTGGTCAAACAAAAGAGACTGGGACTAGGGAATAGCTGTCACTATTCTGAAAAAGATTGTGGCGTAGCTATATATTATTGTTCACTTGAACACTACTTTTTTCAGTCTGCCAGTGAGGTAATCATATAGCTTCTATTTGTTAATAAAATACAATGGTGTGAGGAGCATCTGTTGAACAATTAAGAAAAAATCAATGCACAGTCCTGGTTACCCTCTGGCATAATGGATTTTTTTCAGAACAGTCTATATTAGAACTGGGTGTGGCTACCCTCTAGCTTCCCTTAGATTTCTTTTCAGCCATTTTTATTCAGCCTCACACTTCACAGCTAACACTCATCCATCCTTTGTTGTTAGAAAACTCTCTGCCTAACCTTGTTCAGGAAAGAGATTGCCAGGAGAAAAGGATTAATTGCAAAAATGCATCTCCTGCCATAATCTTGGGAGTTGATCAGATAAAGCTCTTTTAGGATTTGAAAATAGCAGTTGTGAAGAAGGCATATTTGGCTTAGACTGAATGATTTGTAGCATACATTACACTCTAACAGCATCCGCTTTTAAATAGCTGGCTATCCTCCCATTATAATGTTGCATCATGGACAGAATAGAAAGTCTTTTTGTCTGTAAAATAATCCCGGGTCCTTTGTATCCTTTCATCTTTAACAAAGAAAAAGTGAACATAAATCTTCAGAATTAAAAGCATTGTTAGTTTTCTTTTGTGGTGGGTTGTTTTTTGTTTTTTTTTTTTTTTTTTTTTTGTAGTGATCAGCGTGAAACACAAGAATCTTTTTGTAGATTCAGAGAGTAGGATCAGGAAGTCAAGCAGCTACAAAGTAAACAGTAAACAGATTTTGAGAATATAACCCCCAGGAGATCAGACTCTCATTAGTGACTGCTACGAGCAAAGGTTTTTAGAAAGTGATACCACTTTTCCCCAGCAGCACACACTCACTGTGGACCTTG
Organism: Trichosurus vulpecula; assembly: GCF_011100635.1. Lineage (NCBI taxonomy): Eukaryota > Metazoa > Chordata > Mammalia > Diprotodontia > Phalangeridae > Trichosurus > Trichosurus vulpecula. The sequence goes on along the minus strand of NC_050580.1, from coordinate 214,703,605 downwards.
GGAGCTTTCATGTAATACTCTATTTTGCAATTTTAAAAATTGGTCTTGTTATCTATTCATCAACTAAAAATAAACAAACAGAACACTCCCAACAGTGCATAGTGCTAAATTCAATCTCATGCTTCCTTTGGACATGTAGGCTCAGTTTTAGGTAGCATTTGGACATCCACTTCTTACTGAGAGTAGACACTAACCAATAAAGACATTTATTTATATGAATTTGCACACTTGCAGGATCCAGGACATTATTTAGATGTTCAAATACAATTGATACCCTGATTTGCCCCCAAATGATCTGTTTGTTAAAAAGTTAAAAATAAAACAGTCCAATCCACCAGATGATTTGTGATGAGAAAAACAAAGGTTGAGAAGACCCTATTTGTTTACATGTCTATTTATAAATTATAGTTAAATATGTGTGCCTTTTATAGGGTATCGTTTTAATTGAGCCATGTGTCTTTAAAACCATTTAGTGAAAAATTACTCTAGTCATCTAAAATATTGTTTATCATAAATTACAACAAATCCAGTCTCATTTGAAAACTTTATTGATATCATTTGTTTCTGTATCACCTGTATTTCCGAATATTATTTCTCACCTCTCCAATTCAACCAGTCACCTCTTGTAACAAAGAATCAGAAAGAGGGAGGAAAAATCAATTCAGCAAAACCAACATGCCAACCATGTCTGATAGTATTTGCAATAGTCCACACCCATATTCCCCCACCTCTTCAAAGAGGGAATCATTTTCTCAACACTCTCTCTCTCTCTCTCTTTCTCTCTCTCTCTCTCTCTCTCTCTCTGCTATGTCCCCCACCCTCCTTTTTCTCCCCCATCTCTTTCTTCCCCACTCTTTTTTCTTATTTCTTCCATGCTGAAGTGCAGGGACCAGCCATGAGCCCAATCCCATTAATGATCACCACCTGCTCCATTTCCATCCTGTGTCATTTTATCCTTCCTTAGGCTGTCTGGAGGTCCCCAATTCCCAGGGGCTCACCATATTAATGGCGAATTTAATGTGCTCACACATTTGGCATAGCCCACTTTAGCTTAAAACTTCTGAGCTCAAGCAATCAATCTGCCAGCCTCTGTCTCCATGCCCCACAATGCCTGGCTATTTTCTCAACTCAATCCAGGGCCAAGTTTGGTCATTATAATGATACAACATTCAGTTTTGACAAATCCAGTGTTTTAAAAATTAAAAACCACCTAAAACTCTAAGATATGTAATATTTGTGATGGAAAATTATTTCCTTCACCACAGGAAGAGCGTGTCAACTAAACCAAGCCTATTTCCTAGTATATATTCTTCCATGTGTCTTACCCACTTGATTCATCTTTCCTTTTATCATCATCTAAAGTCATTCTTCTTTTAATTGGTCTAGAAAAGTAAGCTTAAAAATAAATTCATACTATAGGATGTACATGTGTATAAGTCATATGGAAGTATTTCAGACAGTAAATGAAATTTAATAACATCTGTGCATACAACTGAAATGACTACTGACATGTTACTAATGATGCTTTTATTGCTAAGGAAAATAATGGTTTGCTTTAACGTAAAGAACAAACAAATAATTTTAGTTTCCTTCATCTCACAATATTCTTTTTACCTCTTAAATATTTGGTGGAGAAATTGGTATAAATTGACTATTTTACAAGTATCACGATGAAATATGCCATAAAAACAATACCATATATGTACTGTATATATACAGTCTCAACAAATGTTAGATTTCATGTTAATAATACATTAGATTTGTGTCATGAGAGAGGAATACAAAAGCTATTCTTCCTGGTTATTAGTTTTTTGGAATGGAAAACATAGGGTGAATAAACTCAGATATCACCTACTTCATAGGCATGAAATGGAGGATGGGGGGAAATTAATGTATGGAAATTAAGTAATGCAGATATGACCAAGAGAGATGATGGAGAGGAGAGGGTGTTTTCTCAACAGGTTTTAAAAATGATTCTTCTAGACAAACGGGATTTTTTTTAGCTTTTAAACATAGAGCCAAACATTTCAACAGAGGCCAACAGCAGAGCCCCAAGTAGAATGAAAAAATCTTAAATCCCATTTCCCTAAGTACAGAACTGTGATAATTATGTGATCTAAACCCAACTCCCACTCTGATAGAAATAGAGTTTAACCAGAATCATTCCAGCAAGTTAGCACAGTGGACAGATGCTTTTCCTGGAGTCAGGAAGACCTGAGTTAAAATCCTGTTTCATACACTTACTAGCTGTGTGATCTTGGCCTCTTTTACCTTCAGTTTACTCATCTGCAAAATTGGTAATAATAATAGCATCTACCTCCCAGGGTTGTGAGGCTCAAATGAGATAATCTACATAAAGTGCTCTGATAATCTTAAAGCACTATATAAATGCTGGCAATTATTATTGGTTATCTCTTGCTCAAATCCCTTAGCTCAAATTTACTTTGTCCACACCCTCTCTAACTAAATCTACTTCATCAAAGAAAACATAGAAATGAAAAGTTCATTTTCCAAGGGGTGTGGCCCAGTGGCATTCATTTTTACAAATAAAACATTGTCTCCCAGTGTTTCCTCACCCCCGAATTCTCCTTTCTGAATGGGATGGAATGACTAGAAATAGTGACCGAATATTAGGGCACCTTAGAGCACATTTTATTTCAGCCATAAGGATCAAAAGAAATGTCTCTATTTGACAATTTCTAATAAAATGAAAATCTTCCACTAAGAAAAGCCCACAAATATTTAAACATGTATCCAAAAATATCATTGAAACTAACATTTTATGTAGAAGATATGTCATTTATAGTTTAAAGATATGTAATAAATAACTATTACATTAGTAATGAAGCTTTTGAATACCCACAATAATATACCATAGGATGGCATAAAATTGTAGGATATCTTGCCTTCTCAATGGCTGGGGGAAAGGAGTGGAGGGTGGGAAAAATTTGGAACTGAAAATAAAAATAAAATAAACTAATATTAGTAAAAAACAACCCCTCTAGTTGAGGAATATGTTTTAAAACCGGAAACCTCTTATTATATAGATGGGAAAATACAATTAAGATAAATAGGTAATTTTCTCAGATAAACTGGAATTAAAATTAAATGTGTGTGTTGTATTTCCTTATCTATAAAATGGGATAACAATCCTTGCACTATTTATTTTATAGAGTCATTTTAAGGAAAATGCATATAATTCTGAATATATAATGAATATATGTATACATATTTATGCGTGCATACGTATTTCCAGATATTACAATATGATGTCATTTTTAGAAGCAAGGCATTAAAAGAATGAGTTAATACTAATCTTCAATTTCAGGGGAGTAAGAAACTCCCAGTAAGGAAATCCTTCTGCTACAATGCAGATTAGCAATTGCTTGGCAACTTGAGTCTTTAAGAGTTCCTTGGGGAACTGAGAGGTTACACGAATCACTGAGAGTCAAGTTGCCTGGAGTTCAAATTCATCCGTTGATATACACTTGAACTGTAATCCACTGAACAGCAGAATTGATAAAAATCTGAAAAGGCTGGAATGGTGGTAAGAAATTTAATAAGATGATATTTAATTTTTAAAAAGACATTTGTAGGACTAATGGACGTCAAGTGGCTAGAAAGCTGTATATATAATACAAAACTTCTAAGGGTTTTAGTGGAGGTCAATGGGACAAGGTCAGTAGGAATCAGCAGTATGATGCAGCACCCAAAAAAAGCCAATGTCATTTATTGAATACATTAATAATAAAACTGTAATGTCACTGGAAGTGACTCAGGATGTTCAGTCCCATTGCCCCTGTTACACTTTACCCAGCAAGAGGCCAGAGCACATTGGTTACCAGAAGTGACCCAAACTCATGCTCGAACCCACTACCTGTTATGTTTTTGTTCTTATAAAGTCATTTTCAGTTCTGTCTGACTCTTCATGACCCCACTTGAGATTTTCCTGGCAAAGATATCAGATTGGTTTGCCATTTCCTTCTCCAGCTCAATTTAGAGATGAGGAAACTGAGGCAAACAGGACTCAGTGACTTGCCCAGTGTCACACAGCTAGTAAATGTCTGAGGCCAGATTTGAACTCAGGAAAATGAGTCTTCCTGACTCCAGGTCCAGCACTCTCTCCACTGAACCACCTACCTCCCACCCCCCAAAACACATAAATTATGCACATTTCATATATATTTGGCCTACATGTATGAAATTGTATATAACATATGTGTACTTTTATGCTATATATCATTATATAAATATATATTTGAAAGCATATATAATGATTAGGCATCTAAGGATATTTAGTAAGATAATAAAAGACAAGGAGGGAATTTGATCGTCATTTTCAAATATTTGAAGGGTTGTTTTGTAGAAGAGAAATTTGTTTGGTGCAGATCAGTCCCAGAGGGTTTGAAGGAGGTAGAAGTCAGTTCTTCATAAGGAAGAACTTTCCAGGGATCAGAAGTCTCCTAAATGGAAATGCTCTTTCTGAGGAGGTACAAGTTCCCCATCAATGAAGCTTTTCAATCAGAGACTGGATAACCACTTGTGTGATCTTTGCAAGTCACTCAAATTCCCTGAGCCTGGGACTGTCCATCTGTAAAATAATAGGGCTGGATTAAATGATCGGTGAGCTAGCTCCCTTCCTAAACCAAACCCTATGTTGAGATACTTTCCTATTTTGGGTGGACAGACCTCTGACATTCCTTCCAGTTCTGCAATTCTATTAAATTTGCCTATTTGTATAAATGAGTTGGTCTGACTGATCAGATAGTCATCTGAGTTAATTTAACACCATTAGGACTATTAGTTTTAACTTGGTAAGGAGAATGAACCTTAAATAACTGAATTTTTATGGGGCTAAGCCATTTTCAAATAGGCATTTGTACATGGGCATGTTTCTGCTCCCTTTCATTATAACATGATGTCTGTATCTGTCCTTTTTCTTTTCAGCTTCTATTGGTTGCCTGTCTCCCTTATGTGCCTCCATTTTCCTATTCTTGAGTCAACTTTGTTCATTTTTCTTTATTCTCCTCAGGTTTCCTCTTCTCCCATAAGACTATATGGGTTATCAGAAAGCTGGTATGGAAATACGGTGGCTTTATTTGCCCTAGAATTCAGGGGTGGGGAACCTGTAGCCTTCTAGGCCCTTGAGTGTGGGCTTTCGACTGAGTCCAAGTTTTACGGAACAGATCCTTTTACTAACAGGATTTGTTCTGTGAAGTTTGGATTCAGTCAGTCAAATGGCCACACTTGAGGACCTAGAGGGCCACATGTGTCCTCAAGGCCACAGGTTCCCCACCCTGATCCTATTCTTCCATCTCTTAAATAGGCCTATCATAACAGGGTAGATTTTTTAAAAATAGTCCAACCATCCCCTTACTTACTGATAGAGCCCTGGGCTATTCTCAGTAATACCAAGAAGATCCAGAATGGAGTTAATCCCAAAGGTGGTAGAACAGATCTATGGCCCTTAACTTTCAGGCCTAGAGCATGGCGGATCCTAAGCAGCTTCATCCTTAGCACAATTTAAAGTTTTACCATTAGGACATTACACATGGCTCACATTTCTTTAGCACTTTCCTTAACAATAGCCTTGGATAGTAGGTAAAGACCTATTATCATCTCCCTAGGAGTTATCTAGTCCAACCTTCTCATTTTTCATGTGGGGAAACTGAGGCCCAGAGAAGTTAAGTAACTTGACTAAGATCTAACATGGTGGGTAGAGGCAACTGCCTCTGGGAGTCACAAGAATTCATGACCCTCACCCTTCCCGATTACTCTGTACCAAGGTGTGTAATTATGTCCCAGGATCATTGCTGGAGAAGTCCTAACTTTTTGGTAAAGGAAAATGGTACACCAATTCTCACATTCATTGCCTCATCACTCCTACCTTGATTATTCCACTTTTAGCTCTAATAGGGTTTCCTCTCCGCTCAAAAAGGGTCTGAAGTTAAAAAAAACCAACAGAAAACAACAAAACAACACCACAACAAAAGATACGTAGTGCACAAATATGATTCAAGTTTGGAACAGATACTTTATTTCAATGCAAAAAGGGAGGGGGGAAGCACTAGACAGAAGAGTAGTAGTGTGTATAACAGAGTGAGTAAAAGGAATTGAGTAGTATCTCTACTAGCACAATTATTGGAAGGCTAGTCTTCAAGCCTCGTTGGGACACGAAGAAGTTTTTAGTAGATTGCTAATTAGCCATTTCACGTTTCATCTCTACTGAGCACAGTCTGCTCAGATGCCAGCTGTGAGCTTCTTTCTGGTGGTTTCTTTCTCTCCATTGCTGACTCTTTCCTTGGCACCAGCCCATTCTTGCTGTTGCATAAGTGATCCCTCCTGGAATAGTGAAACTGCCCAATATAGGCACTACCCTCTGTCATCAGTCATTACCATTCCAGGAGATGCCACTGAAATCACCTTGCTGGTGGGAGATGCTGCCACTGTGATAGCAGTCTTTGAAGTTTTCCTAAGGTCTTGTACCAAGGGAGAGAAAACCTAAAGAGAGGTGGCTCTGTTCTTAGCACAGGCTTATCTATGCAATATATTCATACTGTACTTAAGGAGTACAGGCATCATACTCCCAGGTGACCTCTGAATACCTCAGAGCCCCCACTTCACCCTTCAAAGCAGGAAGGAATAGGGTGAGCTGAGGGGCAGATCATCCCTTTAGTACATCCTTTGATTCCTGGCTTAGCAGCCAATTAGAGCACTCAACCCAAAGATGAGTCCTACTTGTCCAGTAGCTGATTCCAATACCCCTTTCCCCACATTTACATGGTCATCAGAAATAAGTGAGAGTTCTACAAAGAGTTTGGAGAGGACTGGGAAGAGGGTACCTACTATGCAAGTATTGAGAGGCATAACTGGGATTGTGATTCAGATCCCATGACTACAACTTGAATGCTCCTTCCACAGCACCATGCTGCCATTTTGTAAATGTGGAAACTCTGTTTATGTGTGTGTATGTATACACACACGTGTATATATGTGTGTGGTATATGTGTCTATACTCATGCAAATAAATATTGTTTTATGTATATTTGTGTCATTGTATGCATATGCACATATATATGTGCATGCATGTATTAATCTGTGCACAGCATGTCTTTTATATAAACACTGTATATATAATATATGTATAAATTATGTGTCTGTGTTTATACATATATACATATACCATATATGTGTATATTAGACATGAGTGTGTATGTGCACATATACACAGATGAATAAAGGTGTGCTCATGTCAGTGTGTGTTATATGTATATATACATGTGTGTATGTATGTGTGTTCTACACATATGTAAACGTATATTGTTTTGTGTGTATTTGTTTCATTGTAGGCTTATGCACATACAAATATGTGTTTATCTGTTCACATCATGTGCCTATCATATATATATGATACTGTATGCACACATATACATACTTCTGTATAAATTATATGTGTCTGTCTATGCATGTATATATATACAATATAGTTATGCATATTAGATATGAGTGGGTATATATGCATATACACCTCTGTACACATGTGTTTATATCTGTGTATATATACGTAACATATATCAATATATCTCTGTGTATATCATATGTAATATGACAAATATGTCTATTTCAATGATATATCTGCATATATCATTGAACTTTGTGTAGGCAGAGACCCAGACTCGAACTGAAAAGATGAGAGATCAAGTCTTGCCTATGACACGTATGTGACCCTCAGCAAATCACCTAATGTCTCCGTTCCTATTATACTGCCAATTATTTTATTGCTTCACTCTTACTTCCAAAAAAGTTAGGGTTATTTTCTGGGGCTGCAGCAATAACTGAAAAGGGGAACTGATCAACACCCTGCACATTTTCTTTCATACATGTTTTCTTTGTATCCTTAGTACCAAGCACAGTGCCTGACACATGGTAAATGCTTCACAATTTGATAGCTGACTGATAGCTAGTGTTTATATGGTACTTTAAGGTTTGCAAAGCATTTGACAAATATTATCTCATTTTATCTAACTAGATTTAGCAGCAGTTGCATTCGAATATTACCTCTTTGCTAGGGATGTTGGGGGTAGTCTCTCTTTGATTCTGGAAATTCCCTTTAACACCAAATTTACTGGAAGCCACAGAGCCTTAGCTGCTCCAGTTATGTCAGCACCCTCCAAAGCAAAAGTGCTAAGGCTAGTTGGCCAGCCACAGCAACACCAAAGCCAAAATCTTGTTGACAATTCTGTTATCTCAATTCATTTTTTCTTATGGGTCTCTCTATCTGTGTAGGGATAATCAGAATTCGTATTTTCTCTCTGTCTCTGTGTGTATCTCTGTGTGTGTATCTTTCTCTGTCTTCATCTCTGTTTTTCTGTGTCTCTATCTTTATCTCTCTTGTCTCTGTCTGCCCCTTTTTTCTGTCTCTGTCTCTGTCACTCTCTCTCTCTCTTTCTCTCTCTTTGTCTGTCTGTCCCTCTCTCTTTGTCTTTCTCTCTGTCTCTGTCTATCTGTCTCTCCCTGTTTGTCGGTCTCTGTCTCTTTGTCTGTCTGTATATCTCTCTTTGTCTTTCTGTCTCTGTCTCTGTCTCTGTCTTCCTCTCTATTTCTGTCTCTGTCTCTGTCTCTCTCTCTGTCCCTCTCTCTTGCCCTCCCTTTCTTGACTGTGGGTCTTCGCTTACTCCAGCTACTGCTAAGGAGAAAGAAGATTTTGTTTTTTTCCAGTGTTTTTTTGAGCGAAAAGCTTCAGCTTTTCCCAATCTCATTGTATACTAAAAAAAAAATCTCCACATCAGTTTGGATTGGTAGCCATTAATTCAATATCAAAAAATTAAAATAGCACAGGAATTGAATTTGGAAACAAAACAGTTTGGGAAACAAAGCTTCGATGCTGGCTGCCTTTTTGCCCAGCAGCTGAAAATGAGCATTTGGCTTGCCTCTCTTTCACCTCTTCCCCCACAGGTTATAAGAGATCCAGGAACTAAGCTGTTAGGTAATTAAAGGAGAACAGCTGACTTTAGGCTAAGTAATTGTTAAAAAGAAAAGGGAAAGCTTAGCATTCTAAACAGCCTGACACATGTCTCATTCAGCAGGCCTTCTGCCTCCACCTATCAGCTTCCCCAGTCTCTGACCAATGCCTCTGAGCAGCTCTTTATCTTCAACAATTCCACTTAGCCACAGGCAGAGTATCCCCAGGTTGGGAAGGCTGGATGTGGTGCACCACTCTGCCCCACTTTCAGTCCCCTTCCCTTCTGTGGCTAGCTAGACAAGATGCAGCCCAATGAAGTGTCTTTCTTGGCATCCTCACCCAAAGTCAAGTTCAATGTCATGGACGCTTGGAAACTCTGGGTAGTGTCTGCTCACCTACGAATAGACCCCTTATGTTTCATGTGTCCCTTGTGATACTCTGAAAATCATGAGCTGAGGAGAGAATACTACATGAGCATAATTAATTTTTTTGAAAATGACACTACAGGTATAGGGCAAAAGAATAACAGGGAATAATAAATTGCTTAAGTAAACAGGATAGTGAAAAAAAATTAGTAGGATCTTCAACATCATGCGTTACATTTTTTAATCTCTAAGTAGCTTGACCACTACCAAGGACAGTAGTCTTTGAGGTACTGGGGGTGGGGGGAGTGTTATTTGACAATAGAGTCTTTGCTTTCAGGCATTACAGATCTATTTCTAAAATGAAATTTAGCAGTTACAATTTACAAAAAAAAATAGAGATAAACCCTTAAAAAAACAAGTCTATCCATATGTGGCAGCTACAAATCAGTTGTTATAGAATGAATTGTGGCAGTCATACCTTAGTTGTCCCCTACCACAGTGTCATTGGACAGTGTCACTGTACCACACTGGGTGGTACAGTGGATAGAGCACTGGGACTGGAGTCAGAAAGACCTGAGTCCAAATCCAGCCTCAGACACTCACTAGCTGGGCTGACCCTGGGCTAGTCATTTAATCCTATTTGTCTCAGTCTCCTCATTTGTAAAATGAGCTGGAGAAGGAAATGGCAAACCACTCCAGTATATTTGCTAAGAAAACCTCAAATGGGATCATGAAGATGTGAAAGATGACTGAACAACAGTAGCACAGTGCCACAGGTAGTGCTCGTAAGACCATAGATTGTGGAACAGTTGCTTATCTATAGTGATAATGGGGCTTCCAATTAAAAAATCCAAGTATGAACCAAATACCCCCCTCTCGATAAAATATACTCTATTTTGCCTTATAAATAAAACATGAATTAAAATACCATGATATTTCCACGTCATACATAGATTTCCTTAATATTGTGATATGAAAGAGAGGCAGCTGTGCCTCTGGAGTTAGACTTGAAGCCAATGACTTCAAGTCATGCCATTTACAAATACTGACTGCATGACCCTGGGCAGTTCTTGAGGTAACTGGATAAGGCTATAAATTACAAAGCAAATGCCCCATCTACACTGATACAGGGAGTTCAGCACCAAGGTTCGCTATAATAATAAAATCACAGGCTCAGTTTAAAAAACAACAATACCAAAAAATCATGATTTAGACTATGTTGTTGAATGCCCATAAAGTAGTACCCTAAGGCTTTTTTTCACAGAGTAGCATTTTTTGGAAGTGGATTGAGTAAACTGGGGCAAAATCCAAACAAAAGGAAATAGAGCAGACTATCTTTTTTGGGAGGTAGGAAGGCAAGGCAGTTGGGGTTAAGTGACTTGCCCAAGGTCACACAGCTGGTAAGTGTGTCAAGTGTCTGAGGCCAGATTTGAACTCAAGTCCTCCTGACTCCAGGGCTGGTGCTCTACTCACTGCCCCATCTAGCTGCCCCCAGACTACCTTTTTTATTATAATTAAGGTTTTTTTTATTTTTAGTTTACAACACTCAGTTCCACATAATTTTAAGTTCTAGATTTTCTCCCCCTCCCCTTCCCAAGATGGCATGGAATCCGATATATCTTCTACATATAACTTCGCATTAAACTTATTTACACAATGGTCAAGTTGTAAAGAAGAATTATGACCAATGGAATGAATCATGACAAAGAAGAAACAAAACCAAAAAAAATAAAAAACAAAGGAGAAAAAAATACAAAGGGGAAAAAAAAAGGAGAACAAACAGTGTGCCTCAATCTGCATTCAGACTCCATAGTTCTTTCTCTGGATGTAGATAGCTCTCTCCATCATGAGTCCTTTGGAGTTGTCTTTGCACCTTGTATTGCTGAGAAGAGCAAAGTCTATCAGGGTTAGTCATCACAGAATCCATATATCTGTGGTTGTGTATAATGTTCTCCTGGTTCTGCTCTGCTCACTTAGCATTATATTGTGTAGGGTTTTCCAGGTTATCATAAAGTCTGTTTCTTCCCCGTTTCTTATAGAACAATAGTATTCCATTACCTTCATATACCACAACTTGTTCAGCCATTCCCCAATTGACAGGCATCGCCTTGATTTCCAATTCTTTGCTACTACAAAAAGAGCCGCTATAAATATTTTTATACATATGGGTCCTTTTTCCAGTTGTGTGACCTCTTTGGGATACATCCCTAGAAGTGGTATTGCTGGGTCAAAGGGTATGAACATTTTTATAACCCTTTGGGCATAGTTCCAAACTGCTCTCCAGAATGGCTGGATCAGCAATGTAACAATGTTCCAATTTTCCCACATCCTCTCCAGCATTTATCATTGTCCTGTTTTGTCATGTTAGCCAATCTGACAGGAGAGATGTGGTACCTAAGAGTTGTTTTTGATTTGTATTTCTCTAATCAGTAGTGATTTAGAACATTTTTTTGTATGCCTATAGGTATCTTTAATTTCTTCCTCTGAAAACTGCCTGTTCATATCCTTTGACCATTTCTCAATTGGGGAATGACTTGTATTCCTGTAAATTTGGCTCAGTTTCCTGCATATTTTAGAGATGAGGCCTTTATCAGAGACACTGGTTGTAAAGATTTTCTCCCAATTTTCTGCTTGCCTCCTAATCTTTGTTGCATTGGCTTTTTTTTATAGAAAAAAATTTCAATTGAACACAATCAAAATTATCCATTTTGCATTTTGTAATGCTCTCTATCTCTTGTTGGGTCATGAATTCTTTGCTTTTCCATAAATCTGATAGGCAAACTATTCCTTGCTTTCCCAAATTGCTTATAGTATCAGCCTTTATTCCTAAATCATGAACCCATTTTGACTTTATTTTGGTATATGGTGTAAGATATTGGTCTATGCCCAGTTTCTGCCCTACCATTTTCCAATTTTCGCAACAGTTTTTGTGAAATAGTGAATTCTTAGCCCAGAAGCTGGCCTCTTTGGGTTTATCAAAGAGTAGATTGCTATAGTCATTGACTACTGCATCTTGTGTACCCATCCTATTCCACTGATCCGCGACTCTGTTTCTTAGTCAGTACCAGGTAGTTTTGATGACTGCTTCTTTATAGTACAGTTTAATATCTGATATGGCTAGGCCACCTTCCCTGGAATTTCTTTAAATTAATTCCCTCTTGTTCTTCCAGATGAATTTTGTTATTATTTTATCTAGCTCTGTAAAATAATTTTTGGGTGGTTCGATTGGTGTGGCACTGAATAAATAAATTAATTTAGGTAAAATTTTGATTTTTATTATATTAGTTCAACCTAACCATGAGCAACTGATATTTTTCCATTTATTTAGGTCTGACTTTATTCACGTGAAAAGTGTTTCATAATTGTGTTCATATAGGCCCTGGGTTTGTCTTGGCAGATCGACTCCCAAATATTTTATAGTGTCTACAGTAACTTTGAATGGAGTTTCTCTTTCTATCTCTTGCTGTTGGGCTTTGTTAGTAATGTATAGGAATGCAGAGGATTTATGTGGGTTTATTTTATATCTTGTTTATTATTTCAAGTAGCTTTTTACTTGATTCTCTAGGATTCTCTAAGTAAATCATCATATCATCTGCAAAAAGTAATAATTTAGTTTCTTCTTTGCCTATTCTAATTCCTTCAATTTCTTTTTCTTCTCTTATTGCTACAGCTAATATTTCTAGTACTAAATTGAATAGTAGGGGTGATAATGGACATCCTTATTTCACCCCTGATCTTATTGGGAGTGCATCTAGCTTATCCCCATTACAAATAATGCTTGTTGATAATTTTAGGTAGATGCTATTTGTAATTTTAAGGAAGGCTCCATTTATTTGTATGCTTTCTAGTGTTTTTAATAGGAATGGGTGTTGTATTTTGTCAAAGGCTTTTTCTGCATCTATTGAGACGATCATATGGTTTCTGCTAGTTATGTTGTTGATATGATTAATTATGCTGATAGTTTTCCTAATATTCAACCAGCCTTGCATTCCTGGAATAAATCCTACCTGGTCATAGTGTATTATTCTCATGATAAGTTGCTGCAATCTTTTTGCTAATATTTTTTTAAAATTTTTGCATCAATATTCTTTAGGGAAATTGGTCTATAATTTTCTTTCTCTGTTTTGACTCTTCCTGGTTTGAGTATTAGTACCATATTTGTGTCATAAAAAGAATTTGGTAGGACTCCTTCTTCACCTATTTTCTCAAATTGTCTATAAAGTATAGGAATTAATTGTTCTTTAAATGTTTGATAAAATTCATGTGTAAAACCATCTGCCCCTGGAGATTTTTTCCTAGGGAGTTCATTGATGACTTGCTCAATTTCTTTTTCTGACATGGGGTTATTTAGGAGTTTTGCTTCCTCTTGTCTTAAATTGGGCAATTTATGTTTTTGTAGATATTCATCCATATCCCTAAGGTTGTCAAATTTATGGGCATACAATTGGGCAAAATAATTCTTAATTATTGTTTTAATTTCCTCTTCATTTGGAGGTGAATTCACCATTTTCATTTTTGATACTGGTAACTTGATTTTTTCTTTTTCTTTTTCTTTTGAAATCAAACTGACCAAAGATTTATCCATTTTATTGGTTTTTTCATAAAACTAGCTCTTGGTTTTATTTATTAATTCAATAGTTTTTTTGATTTCAATTTTATTAATCTCTCTTTTGGTTGTAAGTATTTCTAATTTGGTATTTAATTGGGTATTTTCAATTTGTTCTTTTTCTAGCTTTTTCATTTGCACACCCAATTCATTGATCTCCTTTTTCTCTATTTTATTCATGTAAGCATTTAGAGATATAAAACTTTCCCCAAGAACTGCTTTTGCTGCAACCCATAAGTTTTGGTATGTTGTCTCATTATTGTCTTTCTCTTGAATGAAGTTATTAATTGTTTCTATGATTTGTTCTTTGGCCCACTCATTCTTTAGGATTAGATTATTTAGTTTCCAATTAATTTTTAGTTTATCTTTCCGTGGTACCTTTTTAAAAAAATCATTGTCTGGATTTTATAGTTTTTTTCTGAAAATTTTACTCAGGTTTTGATTTCAAGTTATTCATCTCATTTAGTGATCATTGGTTTCCAGGAACACAGGTGATAATGATTTAAAAATTCAAACCTTATAGCATTTCTCTTCTGTCTATAAGTGAATTTTTATGTTCATGGAATTGAACATAGAACTAACTAGTTTCTGGATTCTTCATTTAAGTGTAATAATTTGTTCATTCAGTTTACATTTCTCTAAACAACAATTATTCACTGACTGCATCATCGGACCAAGGCACCAAAATTGCTCATTTTACAACTGTAGATCTACTGGCCATGGGGAGCTGGAGCACCCTTTACCACTAAAGGTCCTCAGTTTCATAGAGACTGGATTCAGTCCTAGAGGAACTTGGCCCAAGGAGGGGAATTAGGCTCGTCATGGATCTTCTGGTTCATTACACCCTGAATCCAGAAAAGAACCTGATAGAATTATCTCTTAAATCAAGCTTAGGTCTGGTTCATGTGTAAGGTCTCTTCAAAAGAGATATCTCTTCTAGATAGGTATTCAATGTTCAAAATAGATCTAACTTAGGAATGAGCAATAGATTTTGAGGCAGGGAATCTAAGTTCATCCTGGTCTCTACTTTATACTACCTGTGTGGCGTTGGACAAGTTACACAAAACAGAAATGACTCCAGGGGCATTGAGAATCAGCTTTAGACTTATCCAGGCCAGCATATAAGCATGTTGTCATGTGTTGACCTCTGCTAGAGCTGCCAAGTAGAGGTGAGAAGAAATCCTCCCAGAATGTCTAGGAGAGAACCCCCAGGAACACATTGATTACTTTTCTGAAGTGCTGGTTGTGGTGCCCCTACCCCTTCATGTGGTCCCCAGTTTACTGAACTGCTGTTGTCCCTTTTTCTTTCTTGGTAGTCTAAATAGCAGTAAGAGAAAGGAAAAAGCAAAAACAGAGTACTCCAAGGAGCAGATAAGGATCTCTAAGCATGACTTAAGTCCCTGATGGCAGGGAAGGAGTACTCGGTCTTCTGTGCCAGGATCTTCAGAAACTGCTCCTCTAGTCTCTATCCATGAACCATTTCCTTGAGCCCAGAGTAAAACAAGAGAGATCACGAAGATATAAATAGGAGAAGCAGGGCACCAGGATACATTGCATCTTCCTTGTTTGGAATGCCACCCCACCTTCTCCCTGCTTAATTAAGTTCTACCCTTTTGCCAAGGTGTATTATTCCATCATGAAATTTCCTCTACCTAGCCCAGTTCTCTGAAGACCCCATACCAGGCTATTGTGTATTGTTAATCCTGTCGGTATATGTGTATCCTGTACTAACCTAGCGTCTTCAAAGACAAGGGTAGCAGCTTATAATAATTGCCATTTATGGTTTGCAAAGCACTTTACCTACATTTGAATTTCACAACAGCTCCCATAAGGTAGATATCCACAGGTATTAGCCCAAGTAACCAATAATGTCCTTACTCACTCCTGTGTTTTTAATTCAACCAAGGTTTGTGACAGAAGATTGTTATCTTTGGCATTTATTAAATCAAATTAAGGGGGTAATTATTCATTCTATAAAAGGGTTAATGATAGAAATAAAATTAACTTTAAATACCAGGCTCCCTAAGTAAATTTCAAATATAATTCAATCCACCTGGAAAGAAAGAGACAATAAATGAGTAATTTGGGAAACATCATAAGCCTTGCATGGAAGTAGCATATGGTGGTGATGAGGGACTTCAATTATCCAGGCATCTGGTGGAACTCTCGCTGTGCCAAAAGCAGAGCAGCTAATAATTTTTTGATTTGCTTTGATAATACTTTTCTCCTTTACGATTGGGAGACGTAAATGAAGGGGAACTTGCAATTCTAGGTCGAATTTTCACCAAGAAGGAGCTAGTTGCTAGAGAGGAAATGGTAGGAACTTTGCAGGGAAGTAAACATTCCAACTTATAAGTGTTGATGAAGGAAATATATTCTGGTGCGTTTCCTGGATCTGAATCTGTGATATCACTGTTTTCAGAGGTTCATTCTAACAATGTAAACAACAATTCAACCGTGCCTGCCCATCCTTGTGACTCTCAGCTTAGGGAATCTGCCCATAATGCTCAGGGGCTTTTCTCATGTTCTATTGGCTTCATAAGGATAACAACGAAGCCTACAAGATGATCAGTCATCCCTCATTCTTGCTTTGTAAACAAACCATATTCTGGTTTTGTTTATAGAAAGAAAGAATGTTAAGATTTATAAAATTGTATTCTACTACTAGATGTCTTTCCATTTATTGGTCATTGAACTGGATCCAACATTTAGAATACCAGCAGCTAAGTTCATGTTTATAGACCACCTAAAAGGTATTTAATACTTAGTACTCTTTGCCCCCTTTTCTAATACTCTGCCACATCAATAAGAGAGCAAAACAGGGGAAAAGAGAAAGTCAACAAGCATCTATTATGAGCCTACAATATGCCAGCTGAGGGCTTTACAAATATGATCTCGCTTAATACAACAATCCTGGGAGGTAGGTACTATTCTTATCCCCCTTTTTCAAGTGAAGAAACTGAGGCAGGCAGAGATAAAGTGATCTTCCCAGGGTCGCATAGCAAATAAGTAACAAGGGCCATTTTGAGGGCACCAGACTGAGGACCGCTTTGTATTTTTTTTCTTTTGTTTCATGAGTTATCATGACCAAAGAATTTATCACCCAGTAGCCAGCATCCTGGTATTGAGCCACTCTGTATTTACCTGGGCTGGCCTCTGTTGCTAGGACTATACTCAAAGCTTTCCCACCATGATGGAATATTTCAGAGCTTGTACTCTGGTAGCATGGCCAGAACCCAGTAGTCACCTCTCTGGCCTCCAAGGTCCCTTTTAGCACTAGCTTTATGAACCTATGAAGTACCCAGCTAGCATTTTGTGGAGTACACTGACACACATCATAGGTTTTAGGAGAGCAGATTTCAAAGGGTTCAGAGAAAGGATAGGTAAGATGACATGGATTAGAGCTCTACACAGGAAATCATCCAAGATGGATATGAAAAGTGCTCAAGAATGAAATTCTTAAGATAGAAAGAGTGATAATCCTAATGAGGGTGAAAAAGGAGCTTTGTAGAGACTGATTTGGATAAACAGGGAACTAATGAAGCAACTTAGGCATTAGGGTGGTCATGAGACATCCACCAAGTCTGAGAGTCCCCAAACCCTACTGAGTGGGTCTTTTGTGCTTTCAGATGCCAAGAACCTATGCCAATTTGGCTAGATGCTACTAGAAACCTGTATCAAGGAAGGTATAGGTTGAATTTTCCCCATCTCTGAGACAATAAATCCCAGATTTATCAGCTTTTAGGGAGAAACTAGCCTAACTCATGTTACACAGAGGGTGGGGTGGGGTGGGGTGGGGTGGGGTGGGGTAGGGAGAGGTGCAACCTGGTAGTTAAGCTGTCTTCAAGTATTTGGAAGGCTGCCAGGTAGAAAAGGGAGTGTGATTTTCATTGTTTTGGTTTAGTTTTGCCTTTCTTCGGATCTTCAGCCTTTAGCACGTAACCTGGCACATAGTAGGCACTTAATAGATGCTCATTGACTGTTGGTCTCAAAGGACAAAACCAGGAAGTGATAAATGAAAGTTACAAAGTTACAACGAGACAAGTGGAATGGATTACTTCAGAGATCATAGGATATCAACTTCAAAAGAGGTCTTCAAGCAAGAGCTATGACTGGATGCTATCTAATCAGATATGATAGAAAGGGAATTCTTGTTCAGGTACCAGTTAGATTAGAAGGTCTCTGCAGTCTTTTCCAATTCTGAGCTTCTGGGATTCTGATTCTAAAAATTCAATTTACAGCATTTTCAGCAAAGCATCTATTGTGTAACACAGGCTATATCTACTTACAGAAAGTACTATGATGGGGGCAGCTAGGTGGTGTAGTGAGTAGAGCACCAGCCCTGGAGTCGGGAGGACCCAAGTTCAAATCTAGCCTCAGACACTTGACATGTACTAGCTGTGTGACCTTGGGCAAGTCACTTAACCCCAATTGCCCTTCCAAAAAGCAAAAAAAAAAAAGTACTATGATGAACAGACTATGATGGTGGACTCATTGATATGATGAATTTCTTTTTTTTTTAACATAGCTACTTGGAAAACTGTCATTAACATTAGACTCTAAATGATGGATACATTAGCCCACAATTTAGACTCTAAATTAACTTTACTTAGTTAATCTTAACCGGTCTGACCTGTTGTCTGTCATTCTCTTTACTCATTCCATTCATCATATATGAAAAATGTATAGTATTTGGAAGATTTTGTGTTTTTTTAATGTTACATATGATTTTTAGCATCAGTCAAGCAGTTAGGCAGAAATGCAGCTGAAAAGAGAAAATAATACTTTTCCCCCTTCAGATGTATTGATTTTTAATAGCTGCTATATCATTTCATATTTCAAAATTTTAACACCTCACATACTGAGAGGGCAAAGTAGTTCTTTATACGTTCCTTCTGGCATTTGTGTTTAGAGACAGCATTGTTTCCTGGCGCATACAAAACAGAGCTTAATAGAAGTAATTACCAATCCTCTAAGTGGTTGTTATGGGGACATTAACTTGTGTCACTTCAATTAAACTTGATTAGATGTAAACCCACTTTCCCAGTTTACTTTGCCCAGATTGACTCATCCTATTTCTGACCAAGATCTTGAACTCAGAAATTCCCCTCTTTGTTTATAGCCTAAATTGCTCCTTCACACCAATGAGCCTGTCTATTCTTTGCCCTCACTGAGACCTCATCCTTCACCCCACCCCTAAATTACTATCGGTCCCTCTCATCAGTCCACCAACCCACTCATGCCTTCGCTAGGATCAGTCAGAGTAACTACTCTTTCACTAGTACTTTTTTGCCTTGTCATTGTACCCATTTTGCTAATTCTACCATTCAATGTCTTTTTTTCCTGTTGTCAAGAAAAAACCACCAAAATGCCAATTGGGTCCACTACTAATTCATACCATAATTGTTGGAAAGCAAGCTTTTTTCTATGTCTTATCAACTCCCCCATAATATTCTTCACAATTCAATGGAATCCAATCCAGCAAATATTTATCACATGACTAGTATTTATGCAAGGCACTTTGCTTGACTTTGGGGATACAAAGAAAAATGAAACAGTTCTTGTTTTCAGAGTCCTTGCCATTGTATCATGGTGAACCATGTATACAAACAAGGCAGTCTGTGAAAAGAGAGCACATTAATAAGGGAAGATGGTAGGATATCAGGAATCAACCAGTTCTTAATACAGGAGGTAGCATCAGAATTGGGCCCTGAAGGAAGCTGGGAAGGCCTAGAGGTATGAATGAGGATGAATTCATGGTGTGAATTTTAGGCATAGGAGACAGTCTGTGCACAAAAATGAAGGCTGAAACACTGAGTATGAGAAACTTATAGAAAGCTACTTTGTCTGGAAATGTAGTATATGTAGGGGAAGAGTTGGTAAGTTAAAAATTAGTTTAGAAAAGGATCTTGGAGCTAGAATGGGGAGGGGAGGGCTTTGAATGTCAGGCTGAGAAATGCAAACTTTATCCTATAGGTATTTCTCCTTCCTTTCATTATCAGATTTCTAGA